>NC_079169.1:54504274-54581774 GCF_947568905.1 Ostrea edulis | reverse complement strand
AATACTTTAAAGTCATAAAGCGCGAGCTTTGTTTGATTCAGGTTCGCCTTTTTTTCGAGAATCATGTCAGTTCATTTCTAATTTGAATTCTGTTTATAATTTTGATTAATTAACTGGAACTTGAACCTCTTCCAAAGGTAAGAAATAGATCTTAACTTCGTCATTGCTGCAGATGTACCTGTTGAGTCAAACTTTGATTGACGGTAGGCCCCATACAGGCACATCCACACCGGAAGGGGGCTTTTTAAAACCATGGATTCACTTTATCTGCAACATAAATCTTACAGAATCTTTAAAAATTGCATGCTTATATAGATAACTATAGCTACAAACAGGTCGTGAAATAAATGGGGGGGGGGGGGATTAAACAATTCGTTATGACTGTCCTAGCTACTATATTTCTTTACACTTATGTATAAATTTCGCTATGTTGCACTAAATGAGTTCCACTTACTGTCGATATCGACGATATCGAATCGTTACCGTTTCAAGATTTTGTTGTGACATTCTACCAACTATATTTCTTCATTGTTGTTTGTCTGTTTATAAATTTAACACTGACTGAGATTCCCTTGTTGTCGATATCGACGATATCGTATCGATATCGAATCATGATTGTAAAACAAATGATTGTGCATGTCCTTGCCTGCATCATTCTGATAATTGTGTATATGTTTAGGTATTTTGCATTAACAAAGTATCCCTTGCTGTCGATATCGACGATATCATGTCGATTCGAATGAGGATTGGTAAGCAGTTGGTTGTGAAGTTTTTTGCTACTATCCTTCTTTAAACTTGTGCTTATGATTAGAAATATCGCATTGCCCAAGTTTTCCTTATTGTCGATATCGTCGAAAAAATTCACGAAACACGATCGATATCGATACAATATCGGAACAGTTTTGTCGATATCGACGATGTCGACAAAGCACCCAGCGTCATTTATGATGATTGACTTCAACAACAAAATTCATACAACTATCGATATCGATACGATATCGAACTGATATTGTCGATATCGACATGATAGATAGTCTGTGGTAAATTTTCAATATTAATTATTTCACAAATCTCAGTCAATTACAAAAACTCCATATGGTTGATATCGAAACGATATCGACACGACATTGTCGATGTCGTCGATATCGACATTAAACTCGGTTCAGCGTCATTTATGATGATTGACTTCAACAACAAAATCCATACAACTATCGATATCGATACGATATCGAACTGATATTGCCGATATCGTCGATATCGACATGATAGTTAGTCTGTGGTAAATTTTCAATATTAATTATTTCACAAATCTCAGTCAATTACAAAAACTCCAATGGTTGATATCGGAACGATATCGACACGACATTGTCGATGTCGTCGATATCGACATTACACTCGGTCTTGGACATGTATGAAAAAAAGCAAGCAAGGGGGATACTTACTTGGTGTTCTTTCATTGTCAAACATGTAAAAGATCTAGATTCCCTGAATCTTTAGGATATGTTGATGCTATCGTCCTTTTCTTATTAAACAAATTGAATATAGTTGTACGGTTTAATTACTATGCACACAATTTAGATGGAATGAACAGAGAAATTTTCAATTTCTGTGTAATTCTGTAAATGACGTAAAAAGTTAATTTGAAACGCGCCATTAAAAAGTTAATTAACCCTAAAATGGTTAACTCGCTACCTCCATTTCGGATGACCTTTCATGGTGTGAATGACATTTTAGCGAACTAACGATCGAACCAGAGAAAGAGCAATATCCGGAAATAGTTACACGTAGTAAGCATTGATTACGGTCCGTTTTAGATTTAGTGGTGTCGAGCTATGAATGTAATAAATATTTAAAGAATATTCAAAGAAATAGACGTGTCGTTTATATATAAAAAGAAACAAATAAAATCACAAATTATAGATATGACAAATGAACGTGTCGTGGGTACTGATGAAAGGTGAAGATAACGAACAATGATCAATCTCATAATATCGAAATACATTTTGATAACGTGAAGGTATGAACTGCGACACCGGTGTACTTCATGAAGCGCCTTAGGCGACGTGAAGCGTTGCAGTTCGTGTACTTTCTAAATTGAAATTTGCTTCTTATATTCATATTTTGTAAAGATATCAAAGGCAAAATTATCGGAAATGTAATTATATCACAATAAAAGTGTCATAGAAAGTGAATTATTTTATTTTAAAAACGTGGGATATATAACAACAAACGTGTTGTAGATAGTGATGAATCACAACAAACGTGTTGTAGATAGTGATATATAACAACAAACGTGTTGTAGATAGTGATATATAACAACAAACGTGTTGTAGATAGTGATGAATCACAACAAACGTGTTGTAGATAGTGATGAATCACAACAAACGTGTTGTAGATAGTGATATATAACAACAAACGTGTTGTAGATAGTGATGAATCACAACAAACGTGTTGTAGATAGTGATATATAACAACAAACGTGTTGTAGATAGTGATGTATAACAACAAACGTGTTGTAGATAGTGATGAATCACAACAAACGTGTTGTAGATAGTGATATATAACAACAAACGTGTTGTAGATAGTGATATATAACAACAAACGTGTTGTAGATAGTGATGTATAACAACAAACGTGTTGTAGATAGTGATGAATCACAACAAACGTGTTGTAGATAGTGATATATAACAACAAACGTGTTGTAGATAGTGATATATAACAACAAACGTGTTGTAGATGGTGATGAATTACAAAAAAACTTGTTACATTTAGTGTTATTAAATGTTCAGGAATGTGGATGCTCTCTTATTGATCCAGAAGATCTTTTCTGGTTTTTATTTCGGAATGAGTTCACCTAAATATTGGGAGGTTTATTCGGGATTTCCCTCTGGGCCATTTATAGGTTTGCTGACATTTTTATCGACCAATGAAATTGCGCGTTTTAAAGCATCCGTGTCATTTGTAAATAAATAAAATAGCTTACGGAACATGTTAAACTCACTATCAACTACAATTTAAAAAAAACCATAATACATTTTATTACTATTACGCTTTTGGCTTTTTCTGTTGAAATATTATTACAATGTCTTACAATTCACATGTTTTTATTTGTTGAAGGAATAAAAAGTATATTGGCAAAACTTTTTTTTTTAAATTCCAGATCATTTGACAAAACATTTATTGTCTTTTTACTCGTGACTTATGGATCTGATCAGGTATTGGTTGACCCCGGCTTACCGCCTTGGTCGATTGGTACCTGTTCATGTCCGCGTATATAGTCACGATTACACCTCATCAAAAGTCAATAATTATATTGTCTAGCAATCAACGTATTACTTTTAGTAATGTAACCGTAATACAATTCATAGGGAACTTTAATGGTTCATCATGATATACGTTTTACATTTATTAATCGCAATAAATTTCATTTCAGAAAATTCATGAGGACATGAACTGCAACGCTTCACTCCGGCATACTTTTCATGAATTTAATTTTACTTCTGCTTTCTTTTCTGTCGAAATCCCCAGCATTGAAACAGAAGTGCTCTATCGAAGAAGATACGTGTACATACGCGCATTGTTCACAAATACATCGCATTCATAAGGAAATGTCCACCATTACAATTTGTAAATATATCAAAGGCGAAAACATTGGAAATGTAGATATTTGGTGATGTTTCACAATAGAAATGTTACATTTAGAAACATTGGATTCGCAGTCGTGTATCTCAATCACATGCTGTTATCCGAGGAATCCTTATGGAAGGCTAAAGGGCATTAGTTTTGTTTGGTTTTAAAGGTGCATGGACACGATTTGAGCTGAAAATGTTGAAACTTTATTTTTCCGTTTTCAATGTCTAAAATACTAAACTAAACTATTTCTAATGGTCAGCAAAAATTTTGATGTCAGTTGTTGAGGTACATGGGATATACAGAGCTCACAAGTCTTTGTTATGTAAACAAGACTCGTGTCATGTTTTTGTTTACATCTGTTGAATATACTTGTAAACGTTTCGTTTAAAGCAGAATTTTTCTTATTTATTTACAAGTTAATTCTGAACATAATTAAATAGTTTCTAGTGTTTGGAACATCTCATTTTGTTTTAATCATGCCATTTTCTATTAAGCAATCTATATGTAAACAAAAACATGGCACAAGCCATGTTTACATAACAAACAATTGTGACTGCTGTATCTCACATGTAACTCAACAACTGGTATTCAAATTTTGGTTGACCATCTGAAATACTTTAGTTAATCAATGTAAACAATAAAAATGGAAAAATAAAATTAGAAAATTTTCAGCCCAAATCGTGTCCATGCCCTTAACGTTCCTTTGAGAAATTGTCATTCTATATTGAGACGTTACCGGCTGTAAGTAAAGTGCCACAAAATTAGATCTATGCATGGCGCTCGGGACCGTAGCAGTGAATTTTCTTAATCATCCCAAAACCAGTTTTGACACGGGACCTCCGTTTATAAGGTCATATCCGAAAGACTCGTGACTCTCACTTCTAAATTCCGTCTACACTATAAGGTTTCTCAACGAAGCTTTTGACCGGGAGGTCACGGGCTCGAGCCCCGCTTGTGCCTTGGTCGTGGCAAACCTTGAAAATGATCAATAGAATAGACAATAACTTCTCCTTCGCTAAATACTCGGAAGACTTCAACACGTTAGGTATTTAAGAGTCTGTTCCATTGATTGATTGTATATTGTTTAACGTCCCGCTCGAATTTTTTTTTACTCATATGGAGACCTCACCATTGCCGGTGAAGGGCTGCAAAATTTAGACCTATGCTCGGCGCTTACGGCCCTTGAGCAGGGAGGGATCTTTATGTTTACTTTCTGTTTATGTTCTTAACCAAACATGCGTCTGAAGCAATGAATATCATTGGCTGATTTAATTTTAGCGTATATTACGTCATCCTCCGTCTCGAACTCATGTTTTGAATGGTGACTGATGTCAAAAGTTAGTGCGAGGTAACAAATCAATAACCCTTGACTTGTGAAAATGGTAGTCCCCAAATAAAGTCAGTGTTATTGCTTCATCAAATGAGTTTTGTAGACATACACTATACATTGTTAGTCTAGGTTCTACTAATTAAATGTATTGTTAATTAATTGTGAAAAATGTGTATGTCTAATGCATTCTTTTAAGGAAGAATTGTCTACCACCAGGTTTAGTGTATTATGGGAATATAAAACAATAAAAACATGGGGTAATTGTATATCGACGAAATTACTTCATCCTTCCATTGTCTTATAAATATCCCTCACAATTCACTAACAGCCTAGATTTTTATTGCTTTTCAAAGGTCAGTACATTCACTAAGAAATAAAACACATTGAAACATCATTGATTTACTACTAACAAAACGCTGGGAGATGGGAGTATTCCGGGCTGTGTAGAAATACATTACATTTGCAGCAGTATCTGGTGTTTTAAGCAATTTTCTTTTAAATTACTTGCTAATATTGAGAGAGTAGCTGTTATCTAAGGTTATAGGATTTTATAGGATTTTTAAAAACAAAGTAAACACAAATTCTGAATTATGCTGAAAAGAGAAATAACGACATGAATAACATCGTAATTCAAAGAAATTGTAAAGAAAAATCTGAAAACTCTTAATGTTATATAAAAACACTACTTAATAAGTCTACAAACACTGGAATATATGTAAAATTTGCGAGTTATGGTAGAGCAGGTTCAAAGGAGGACTGCGGATCTAGTCCTCTAGAGAAAAGATCTGAATTCCATGCATGCATGTAATACATTAATCGAAATAACTGTCAGAATACGATAAACTTTTGATTTTTTATTAAAATGATTCAAGAAGATCCAGGACATGATGATATGAATAAATCAATTTGCTAAATCGTTCCGAATACAGAAAATTCTGTCATTTGTCAATCACTAGCTTGAAGAATTTTAGATATTAAGAGTAAAATCAGAATGAGATATTATTATAAAAACTCCTGTCCATGGGAATACATATATACAGATTTACGAGGATTTTTAATAAGATATTCCGGTACTACTCCCCAATCATTTGAACCATGGACTCGATATAATGGTTTTTCATTAGATGTAGACTAACTTAGATTGATTTTATATGACAGATACTATTATGATAAATTTGTTTTCTTAGACAAATTCTATATACCTCATCTAAACCTTAATTCGTATGTGCATGCAAGGGAAAGAAATCTACGTTAATGAAACTCTGTAAAATTTTGTTTGTGACACGCAAGTATATACTTTTATTTCATCTTTGCACGATTTGAAGATGAACCATTTTCACATCAATCAATCTACCTTTTTTTTCATTGAAACAAATTTTTCCAAACATGTCATATCTGAACCACAGGCAATTGCATCGCTTGGGGTCGAATTTACTATATAAAAATTGATATATCAAGATATAGTAAGAATTAAACTCTGAAGCTCAGGAATACTAGAGTTCTTTGTACTTTTAGGAGTATTGGAGGGGGGGGGGGGTTATTGAATCCCGATACTGTGCCTCTTCCCAATTTGACCAAATGATTTAATTATTTTTTCGTTCTGGTTTTTGGTATTTTGATATAGAATGTCTATTATTCACGCAATTTTTCCTCCAGGGAAGATTCATATCGTACAGTTATTTTTCCGTAAAAGGTATATTCATTTTTTCCTAAAGAAAAACTAACATTTAGGCTAAGTTTGAGTGAAGTAGAAAATTTGAAAATGGTGTCTTTTTTATTGTCATGCAAGTTTTAAATGGCCGTAAATAATAGCTATATATTATGGACATGGTCCCATTTATGAAATGAAATAAGATTTAGTCTTTTTCTTTAAAATCTAGATTTTTTAGTAGTTTTACGGGAGTAAGATAAGAGCTGTATTAATATATCCTTTATTCATTTTTGAGCATTCTCGGGCCAGCAGGGGATACACAAACTTACTGGACTCCTCGAAGTTCTGTCATTCACATGATTAAAAATCCGGACATGACAGAGCCAGGCATCTGAAGGCTTTATGGTTTATGTTCAATACTATACCAAACAGCAATCTGAGAGAGAGAGAGAGAGAGAGAGAGAGAGAGAGAGAGAGAGAGGTGGTTATGAAATATAACCCAAATCCGTCAACATCTTGATACCCATTTGTGTTGATGTGTGTACTACATTGCACCTCCCGCAAACAATCACAGTGGCGAGCTAGCCAATGATGATGCACTCTGCCAACATTCCAGGGCTGCAGCGAATCTCTCTGATCCCATAGTACAAAGTGTGCACACAAAGCTTACCAGCACGCCAGATAAAAAACTGTACTTATTGGTCCAAGTCCAAGAGTGTGCGATTTTTATTCAACTTTATGAGATATGTCTGCGGGGGAAAATCGATATTTTTTTTTCGAAGGGGTGTCATTTGATCTTTCCAAATGCGTATAACTTCGCAGTTCATGCCCTCGTGTATTTTTTAAATAATGAAATTTATTTCATAATAGATGTAATAGTTCGCAGCAGTCAAGGTGTTTATCATACGATGTGAAAATTCCACCAGAATCCGCGGCTTTAGAAATGTAATTCCTAACTTCTAGTACAAATTGAAGAGACTCATCATGTTTTGCTTCTCGGTGCGTGTAGACAATTTTTAATACCCCATTGCATAATATCTACATGTATATTGTAAGACTGTCCAAATTCTGATGCTCTTTGAATTTTGATATTTCAAATAAATATAATTAAGACGATTGGTCTTTAATTTAACGGAGCTTCAAAGTGTTTACGGGAAGGAACTTCTTACGAACTTTAATTTTCATTACATTTGTAATTTAATTTGATACAAATCAATATGTCCGAATTTCCTCTATGGATGAGTACACCGGTTCTAGACTCACTTAGATCTGTCTGCCAAACGTACAAACCATCAACAATCGCCATTTTCACGACCTTGTAAAGATTATTTTATGAAGCACACATTTAATCCTATCTAAATACAATATATTGGTATAATACGTTAAAATATATACCAAATATTCATTTAGTTTTAAATTCCATAAATGAAATAATTAAAGAAGCAATGTTCAGCATCCCAACTCGGAATACCTTCTATAAAATCACCCTCTCTCTCTCTCTCTCTCTCTCTCTCTCTCTCTCTCTCTCTCTCTCTCTCTCTCTGAGAAACGCACTTGTTCTCTCAATCTGGGACATACTTACATACTAACACACACTTTTCTATTTAGTCCGTATATACATTATTAATTATGAATGACACATAAAGTCATATCGTATCAACCCCTGTTAGTAATACATATTTGATTACCCACTATAAGTTTGTCTACACCTGAGCCTGACAGCTTGAATGCATTCAGATAGTGGGTTGTGATTCTTCTTACAGGCATACACTGTGCGGACTTCCACAGATGACCAGGGGCTGCAGTTTTGTTTTCGTGGACTAGTTAGCCATGCAGTCAGGTTACCCCAAACACCGCTGTTACGCCGACTCCACCCACCGCTCCTTCGGAGAATTCATCAAACTGAACAATGCCTCAGCTCTCCGTCTGGCTCTTCTCGGTTAGTCTATGTCTGTGTGTTTGTCTGTGTGTTTGTATTTATATTATTTTATATTTGTGTTTATATAGAATATAAATTTTGCTCATTTTGCGATGAAAGAAAAGTTCATTCATGTTTCCTTCGTACATGCATTTATCCGTCGAAACTTTTGTGAATCAATTCCAGTATAGTATTTATCTACTTTTGAAAAATAATGATTGTCGGAGGATTTGAGTTTGAGGTCACGAGGCCAAAGATCAGTTTTTTGTTGAGTGGCTGGTTTAAACTTTGAAAAGCACATACAAAGAGTCAAGCGTACGGTCCTTAGGCTAGATAGGCTTTGGTTTGGCTGTCTAGATCGGATATGGTTTGATAGAAGCTAATTGATCCTTTGTAATGATATTTGCTCTAACTCGGTCAACACAGACCACTTGCCCTTATTGTGAATTCATTCACTGAATATTTCATTAATAAAGAGACATTGCCCACCACGAATTTTGGCCTTTGCATGATGCCGTAATAGTGCCAACGCATGCTGTGAAACGAGACCTCGGTTTTTAAGGACTCCTTGACTTTGACTTCTAATGTCAGGTGCTTCATCATTTAAACGTCTTGGTTTGACGCGGTACAGAGATCGAGAAACAAACCTTGTGGTTGCAATGCGAGCGCCTTAACCACTAGGTTGATTGATTTCATATTGGCTAAATCAGTACACATATATGTGTATTGATTGGGCGGAAATTGTTGCGTCCGATGTGGTTTTGTCTTTAGCTATCCTTGTAAAAATATCAACGTGTTTTCAAAATACTTCAGTTCCCTTCTCCCACACTTTGACACTGTCGTAAACATCATTTTAAAAAACCCTTATGGAACACGTCAGAGAAAATCTGCGGATCTATGGAAGTCCAAAATTAGCAACAAGTTTCCTAATATGAAATCAATATGACGTCATTAACAGACGACATAACTTGCTGCCGTCGGATCGAAAGGAGTCCGTGATTGGATTAGAATGCCCTTTTCTTATAGCAATGCCTCTTGGCGGGATTGACCTGTCTTGTTACAAATTCTTGTTCCCAGACAAAGATAGAAATATATTTCTATTTTAAGACGCTGATATTTCTATTTGATGGAGAGATCAGTTTCGTGTGTTCCTCTTCCATTTTCATGTACAGCTATTTATGAACAACAGTGACCAATCTCATAAATCCCATGAATGTGTAATCTTTGTAAATGTGGTACTGGTAGGAAACATTAATGGTTGACATTTAAGTAATATTATATTATTATATACATCATTGCAATCATACCTCACTTAACATTTATGCAATCAACAATTTCAGCGAGACTAATTTTTTAGCGTCCTATAGTTATCGATTTCAAGCGGTCGCGGAGCAGATTGTATATTGTAAATGTTATTGGAATAGATAGATTTCGTAAATATTTTATTTCCTTTTGCACAACCATACAGGAAATTGAGAACAAAGCAAGGACGTGTTTTATTTATCTGGAGTTTAGAAGGTTAATTGAGCAAATCAAAGTTCATAGACCCACAAAGTAAACCAGATTGCAGGAACTATAGAGGAGCGCACCGATCGGTAAGGGGTTTCAGGATAATCAATATGGGGTCATATCTACTGATCGATACCGGGGTCAAAGCCTTCTCGATATGAGGTCATGGGCTAATCGATACGGAGTAACACACGTTGTTTGAGTGATTGCATTGTTTTCTGTCCGACGATAAATTGCAGTAGATGCTGCTCTCACCACAAAGAATACACGCACAATCAGAGAAAAACCTATCATTATTCGATTTCCTCTGTCAATTTGTATTCAGAGTGACAGACAAATAATCTACTCGAGGTGAGCAGCATTTGTGTGTAAATTCTGGTCTATGTGATATAAATCCGTTCTTTATAGTCAACCTAATAAAATCGGGCAAATTGGAGGACCAATTAAGTCGTCCTTCCCGCTGACTTTATGAATCCAGGTTTCAAAGGAATGTCTGGACGCGTGATTACGCGGTCTCTAGCGCTTCTGTCAGTGAGAGAATTCATCTACGGACGGCAATCAGGCTGATTGAAACTCCTTTGATTGCAAGTAATTGAATTAAATAATACAGACGATTGCAATGAATTTTGTTGGCGTTGGAAATTAAGAGAAAGGACAAGAATTGTTTGGAATAATTGTTCTGCACACACACACACACACACACACACACACACACACACACACACACTATATATATATATATATGGAATTCATTTTCAAAAATTAAAATAAAATCGCGTGAAATTCATGTGAGGCACATTTGCATGTGTATGGTATACAATCATGTATTTTGTGTGTCATTTATCAATAACTACGTCTCCACTGTTTTTATCTTTGATAGGTTTACCAATTGAAATGATAGCCATTTCCTAATGAATGTGAACAATATGCGTCTCGTATGAATTTAGATAAATATAGTACAACTGGGATTCCTATTTCGTACTTGGCTGCATGGGTATCTTCAGAGTTCAAAACCTGTATACTCCAAACAATTGTGGTCCCCTGATATTTGGGAGGGGGTCAGACCAATTGAGTATCAGTGGAAAGTAGAAATTTATGGTCATGCACTGCATTGGGAAGAAACCTTCCAAATACGAAATCTGAGGTAAACGTATCTAGATATTTATGGAACATGTTAAAGGTTTTTTATGTGATAGACTGTGGACAAGAGATGTCACCGCGCTTTCGTGGTATTTGATTATATTCGTGGTATTTGATTTATATTGCTAATCCTGATGATTTAAAATTATTCATCATATTTTTGCATTGTCTTTTAAAATGGTCCATAATGTCATGAAAATGATCGAGTATTAAGATATGTGTCCAAGAATCCAGAATCAGTCATACTGAGTAAGTCAATCTAATGTGAATATACGTCGTGTATTTTCCAGTCACCGTATAGGAAAGATGAATTGTACATAATCGATGAAAGACACTACTTCTACTTCCACAACGCTTTTGTTTCAATTTTTCCCCAATATATACTCCATCAAGGCCCATGTTCACATAACAGACTATACAATACCCCCAGATAATGTGTATTCTTCGACAAAATTAGGGCAGGTTACGGCGAACAAGCTAAACTGAAAAGACGACAATAATTTCAAAATTGATTTTTAAAGACAAAACAAAAAACAAAAAAACCTGCTGTTGCCTCCGTTTGTGTACTATTTGAGCACATTAAACCCAAAGCACTTCAACCAATAATGATTTAATTGATGGAAAATCTCTTTAATTCTCCCGCACTTTACATCATAATAAAACCAATCTCGACCACATGATATTTTCTTGATGTTTGGTTCCAAAGCTATACATGTATTTTAAGAATGATTTGTCCTCTGAGTAATACAAGTTTACTTATAATTGCCCCACAATTGCAACGAAAGAACTAAAAGCATACAAACAAATAATTGCGTCGAATAGATCATGTGTTTTAGTAAAGTATATATACTGTAGAAAATTGTATGAAACACAGACTGATGTGAATGATAATAGCTTGAAATAGAACGTTCCTAGATGATATTGAATTTCTTCAGTAGATCAAGTACCCATGGAGTACCTTTAAATATATCAATAATTTACAGACTATCGACCATCAGTATCCTATATACATGTACTAGTATTCTGTGGGGATCTTTTTATATATACTTATTAAAAAAAGCGACGGGAGTTGTTCAATATTTGAAGAAGTGTCACCAACAAGGCGTTAGGTGCCAGAAAATTTCGCGGGCGTATTTGTGTGGAGGTCGCTCAGCGAGTTTAATAGTCATCCTGTCAATGTCCGAGTTGTGTCATATTTTCCCATTCATATAGTTAGATCCATAGTGCAAGAAATCAGTATCTGAATGCGTAGTAATAACAGTTTTAACGTGTAAAACTGCAAGTACTGCTGAATGGTTACCATGCAGAATTTCTCTTCCGTAATGTTGCCTTGCGAACACAGTAGGACATGTATTTATATGATGGCTCATTATATACCAATTTGTAGTATGCCTTGCAAAACTTCTAAGATAGGATAATACTATTTAGATTGCTTTTGAATATAGAAGATATCATAGCGTCACAGGTTTTCTCTCGGTGTCAATTGCTTGCAAAGCAGTGACGAAGAATGTTGTAATTGTGATATTGAAGCACAATGAGAACAAAAGCTTTTCTATTCCTGCACATCTGTACTATCAATTATTGGAAACCATTAGTGACGTATCATTGATTTTGCTAAAAATATTTGCATTTTTCATAGAACATTAATTTCCTTTTTAACACGCCAAAGACACCTTTTTATAACCCAATTAGGTTTATTATAAGCAATATTCAAACGGGTGTTCACTGCCCACTAAACTTTGTCAGAATCTATTGTCTTTACTTCGGAAGCCGGTTGATTCAAACGAGGAAAAAAAATTCATCCGGCGCCCGCCAAATAAATTTCTGACTGCCGTAACATAGAATTATCTGGCAACCGCCAAAGAATTATCTGGCGACTGCCACGTAAATAGCTACCGACCGTCGGGCACTGGCTTGGATTTCTCGAAAAATCTCAAATTTAAGTTTGAGTTTTCATTTATTTGAGCAGTCAAAATTTAAGTAAAATCTCAGACTTAACTCTCACTTAAGTTCAAGTTTTGACTTAAGTTTTTTTCCCGAAAAATCTAGCCAGATAATTCTATGTTACGTCCACCAGAAAGTTACTTGGCGGGGTCAGATAAAATATTTTCTCACCTGGCACCAACTGGCTTCTGTACTATGCAGTCGTGGATGCATACTTAATCAAATGTAGTACTTAAGATGAGCACTGCACTGGGTTACAGCTAGTTAGATTTAGTATTGAACTGAGTTATATTTTAACTATGTTCTTTTTGTGGTACAGACATACATTATAGCAATACCATATGAAACTACCAGTATTTATAACTCCGGTTTCGTTATCGGGATGCACCCTATTTTGATCAATATTGTCTCTCAGAATATTCATTTATTCACAATCCTATTGCATTGTATAAACTTATTTAAGGCACATGCTTTCGTCATTAATGTGTATGTACACTGTATGGAGTGGTACATATAGTACATTTGTAGTTAAAAATATATAATATGTGCATAGACATTTTCGTCACAAACATATTACGTGTACAGACTTTCGTCACATAAAACAGCTCATTTTGTAGTGTGTTTAGATTAGGTTTGGTGTGCAAAAATTGGATGCAGATAGGAATAAATGTCTAACCATATGTTGACATTGTACTTTATGCTGTTGCATATAATTTACATTGACGACGACGATTGGAAACGTTGGAGTTGATTGTGAATCAGCGGGACCTAGATCGGAAAAGTTGGTAAAATCAACAAACGTTCGGAAAGTTTCGCGAATCGTGCGAAGAGAGTTGAGTCATTATTTGCGGCGAACCACAGGCCATGGCCACCCGATCGTCTGGGTACTCTTGATATGTATAAAAGAAAAATGCCTGTAACGTACTATTAAAGGGTGCACAATTTCAATGCTATTTTAAAAGAATACTACAATAAAGACATTATATGAGTCCATTCTATGCCGTTCGACTTGCATACAACTCATCTAGAATAAATCGTCCCAAAAAGTCCAAATACAATGTACTTCCTGAGATGCAGGGGTTTCAACAGTCTCGTTTAAAGTCAGCATTTCGCAAATTCTATGGTCGAATGATCTAGTTTATCAATACAACCTTATCAACCTACATGTATTATTGGGTCAAATGCTGTCTGAAGTGTTTTATACCAATTGTTAGGCCGTTCTTGCACACTGATTTTGACTACGGATTACTCCGTTTACCTGATCAAGATGTAGGGCCCATGATGGGTGTGACCGGTCGACAAGGTATGCTTACTCCTCTTAGGCACCCGATTCCACATCTGGTGTGTCCAGGGGTCCGTGTTTGCCCAACACTATTTTGATTGATTGATTGTGTTGCTGTTTTCCGCCACACTCAACAAATTTTGTATTCCTTACAGGAGTTATGAGATTGATCACTGTTCATTATCTTCACCTTTCATGCATCCAATAACCTTCATCAAATGACTTTTTTTAAAGTTTAAAACTCGCTTCATTTCGAATATACACGTGTCAAATAGTTCCGGTGGAGAAAAACAGACGACCATTTTCAAACGTTTGTGTAATCCAATCACACGGCTTCCTTATAGATATTTATCAAATCATACTACTCCTTTACAGATACATGTATTCATCCAATCATACTGCTCCTTTACAGATATTCATCCAATCATACCGCTCCTTTACAGATATTTATCCAATCATACCGCTCCATTACAGCTATTTGAAAATGTCCGCAGTTGTTAAACACAGTTGAGGAGAAAGATAATTTACTCTACTGGGACTATTTGACACATTTATTTATATATAACTGGGAACTTCAAAATGTTATTTTTAAATGATAATTTTTGGATGCATTTGTCCATTGCATTGCAATTACCGTTTGTGTACACTTGAAATAACGTACTACTCAGCTGGTTCGGACTAATGTCTACTAAAATATATCGGTCATATCGAATATCTTAGAAAGTGCTTGGAATTTTTTGGATGAAGTTTGTTGACAATCAAGATAAGTTATATACTAGTCGAATGGTACAACTGCAGTATAAAATGGCGTTATCAATCCATTTTTAATCGCAGTATAAAATGGGTTATTCAATCCATTTTTAATCGCAGTATAAAATGGCGTTATTTAATCCATTTATAATCGCCGAAATTGGATACCCTGTAATAGGATGTTACAAGCTTTTCTTTATTATGAATACCTATGGTATCCAGACCTTCGGGGGGCCTGAGCAGCGAACAAAGTACAGGATGAAAAGAAAGTAGCAGTATTTTTGTCGATCTATGGACCCACGATTTATGGTGCATTGAAAATTTTAGTACAATCCACATTACCGAAAGATAAACAGTGAGAGTGTTGTTAATATATACACCGTAGCATGCCCAAACGTTTAGTGATTTTCGATATATTCACAGTATTCTTCCGTAAAGGAAATCAGTAGGACGGCGAAAGTGTAAGTTTGTATATCACTGAGTGAAAGGTGCGTACTGCACGTACTGATTATAGAGATTTCCAAACTAACATCGTTAATGTGTCTTATAATGGCGGTATATAATGGCTTATGCATCGTAAACTATTTGATTTCATCCCAAAAGAAAGGAATATGTCAAAATCTTAAGTTCATTCTAGACTAAAACTTTCGCATAGCTTTGTATAATGCACACATTGCGCGCGCCTTCTTCAAACTTGGTCATAAAAAAGGCAATGGCGTCAGAAAGTTTATCGACTATAAATATAAGAATAAGGATTTATCAGACTAAATTCCTTTTACTGGATCATGTGTTAAACTCTAGAGGGTAGATACATGAAAGGCGAAAATAACGAACAGTGATCAATCTCATAACTCCTACAAGCAATACAAAATACGGAGTATGGAAAACACGGACCCTTGGATATACCAGAGGTGGGATCAGGTGCCTAGGAGGAGAAAGCATTCCCTGTCGACCGGTCACACCCACCATGAGTCATATATCTTAATCAGGTAAACGGAGTTATACGTAGTGAAAATCAGTGTGCCAAGAACGGCCTAACAATCGCTATGAAACACGTTAGACAGAATTTGACCCAATGTTAGTTTGTATTGGCAAACTAGATCGTTATATCGACCATAGAATTTGCGAAATGCTGACTTTAATCGAAACTGTTGAAATCCCTGTACCATCGACTTATTTGTTAGTAGCCTCCCTCGATTTAAAAACTGATCATACGCTGAACAAGCTCTTGCGTATCGAATCAGTTAAGATATATCAACATGATAATGGAAAATTGCAACATAAATATGGGAAGTTAACGATGGGGACGCTGAAATCATCTCATTTGTCATAAAGTTGAGTTGTTAATATCTATTTTCATTAAATATACAAGTATAAAGCAGAAGTGGACGACTCTTTAGTGTCTTTTATTCCGTGTTCACAGGGATATATCTAATCGACATATGAAAATTATTATTGTTAATAAATAAAACGTCATCGATAAATCTAAATGTCAAATTGAAGGCCACAGCAAGAGATTTTATTTTTTCTCACGTAGAAGTTTTTGAATAAATTATGTTTCATAAGAATATAAAAACCGGTCAGCTAACAAAGGGGCACAATTCGTGCCCATGGGAATTCGAACAGACTGTTGGGAGACCTGATCACCATAGCTTACGAAGATATTGTCAATGACGAACTCCAGCATATTTTTTGTTTCAACATCAGAGTACTTGTGCATTGATTGATTGTATATTGTTTAAGCCCCCCTCGAGGATATTTCACTAACATGGAGACAGACGCCTTGTGTGTGGAATCAGAGTGGTGTTTAACAAAGTAATTTTTGGATGACTGATCATTACATATGAATGTTTCCGTTTTCGATTTTTTTTTTTAAAGTAGCACCTGTCTATGATGTCAAAAAGTCTAGTCTTTAATTTATCGTGGGGAATGGTCGTGTAAAGTGTTGAAAAGTCATGCGTTTTGATGTTGTTGATTTGAGAAAGGTTTTGCAATTTGAATAAGTAAAAGTTCTTTAAAAAATTTTTTAGAATCCACATTTGATTTACACCACTTCTGGCATATGTAGTGGCACAGTACGTTTGAAGTTTCTCCTTCACAGCTGTTGATATTTGCGTGAGGAGCAAAGATAGGGGCTTAGTAGAACATTTACTGGATCCAGCAATGTATTTTTGTTTTTAAGGGTTTTTATGAAGTTTAGGAATCCATTATAGGTACGGTAATTCATATTCATCCGACCCATTGACTGGGATATCAAATGTGTCTAAAACTGAAGCATGGTTTGAAGATTTTCATCTTTTAAAAGGCCATAGGAACAGATCCAAGAATTGGTAGAGAAATAACATGTGGCATGCTAATAAGACAGTCACGTGATCAGCACTCGATTCATTTCGGAAAGAGAGTGTGTAGAAATTAAAACTATTTTCATTTATACATGTATATCTACAACCCTAGTTTTTTGCATACATGTTTAAAATATTCTATTTCATTTTATTTGGGGTGTGACCGGTTAACCGGGGATGCTTACTCCACCTAGGCACCTAATCCCACCTCTGGTATGTCCAGGGGTCCGTGTTTTCCCATCTCTTAATTTTGTATCCTTTATAGGATTTATGAGATTGAACACTATTCCTTATCTTCACTTCATCATTCGTAAAATACCATAGTATTGGTATCTATTAAAATCTAGAACATAAGAATTGGAGCAGATATATCTTTACAGCGACTTTTTATATATCATGAGTTTAAGGTAATTTTCCCCGGAAACATTTAGAGATCGATTGACTTGTGAACTACGGTCAGAAAAGCTGATTCTGAGGCAGATTCTAGACTTCGAAAAAGCAATTAAAATAGCAAGTGTGGTGAAAGCAGCTGAAAAAAACACATTTATAATTATAAACCCTGTCCTGAAAAAGAAGTGCACAATGTTCTCCCAAACCTGAGTTCCGAGTTACATCCACTCCAAAAAAGATAAACCATGATGGAAATGCATTACAGATTGTGAAGAAAGTTTTTATTTCAGTAAAACGTTTATCACTGAGCAAACTTTTAGTGCGTTCTGATCTCAGGAAACCTGTTTGTCATATGGGTCCTTCCTACTTTGGCCTTGGAGCATGAAGGACGACTCAGAGAGACTTCTGCATCCAGCACCCTTAGTAAAACTGAGATGCGATATGCTCAATTAATTAATTAATTAAGTGAAAAAGGAGGCATTGCTGTTAGTTATTTGGAGTAAAAAAAAAAGTTCCACAGATACATATATGCACAAGCATTTACACAAGGGACAGATCACAACTGCACTATTTGTGGCAAACCGTAGTACAATGTAAAGACATTTATGATGCCGGCCTTTGTCATAGCCATGTTCATTTATGTTACACAACTTGTCATCTCGTGTGACATTATGCATACAATATTTCACTTTTTCATGTGGTACTGTAGACACGAGATTTAACCATACAATACAATATTTCACTTTTTCATGTGGTACTGTAGACACGAGATTTAACCATACAATACAATATTTCACTTTTTCATGTGGTACTGTAGACACGAGATTTAACCATACAATACAATATTTCACTTTTTCATGTGGTACTGTAGACACGAGATTTAACCATACAATACAATATTTCACTTTTTCATGTGGTACTGTAGACACGAGATTTAACCATACAATACAATATTTCACTTTTTCATGTGGTACTGTAGACACGAGATTTAACCATACAATACAATATTTCACTTTTTCATGTGGTACTGTAGACACGAGATTTAACCATACAATACAATATTTCACTTTTTCATGTGGTACTGTAGACACGAGATTTAACCATACAATACAATATTTCACTTTTTCATGTGGTACTGTAGACACGAGATTTAACCATACAATACAATATTTCACTTTTTCATGTGGTACTGTAGACACGAGATTTAACCATACAATACAATATTTCACTTTTTCATGTGGTACTGTAGACACGAGATTTAACCATACAATACAATATTTCACTTTTTCATGTGGTACTGTAGACACGAGATTTAACCATACAATACAATATTTCACTTTTTCATGTGGTACTGTAGACACGAGATTTAACCATACAATACAATATTTCACTTTTTCATGTGGTACTGTAGACACGAGATTTAACCATACAATACAATATTTCACTTTTTCATGTGGTACTGTAGACACGAGATTTAACCATACAATACAATATTTCACTTTTTCATGTGGTACTGTAGACACGAGATTTAACCATACAAGATCTTGTCATTTTCAGGTGGTACTTTTGAATAAAAGATTTCGACTTTTGCGTGTGGTACTGTAGATACGAGATTTCGACATTTCCATTTGATACGGTGAATGCGATATTTCGTCATTTCCATGCGATACTGTAGATACGAGATTTTGTCTTTTTCGCGTGATACTGCGAATACGAAATTTCCTTACCTATGTGATACAAGATTAAACTGTTTTCATGTGGGACTGTGAATACGAGATTTTGCATTTTTCGTGTGGTATTGTGCCTATATAATCTTGTCTTTTTCAGGTGATACTCTGGTTATGTACAAGATTTCGACTTTTTCATATGGTACTGTGAATACGAGATTTCGTACGCGTCATTTTCATTTAGTACTGTAAGTACAGATTTCGTCATTTTCATTTAGTACTGTAAGTACAGATTTCGTCATTTTCATTTAGTACTGTAAGTACAGATTTCGTCATTTTCATTAAGTACTGTAAGTACAGATTTCGTCATTTTCATTTAGTATTGTACATGTAAGTACAGATTTCGTCATTTTCATTTAGTACTGTACATGTAAGTACAGATTTCGTCATTTTCATTTAGTACTGTAAGTACAGATTTCGTCATTTTCATTTAGTACTGTAAGTACAGATTTCGTCATTTTCATCTGGTACTGCGAATACGAGATTTCGTTATTTTCATTTAGTACTATACGAGTACATATTTCGTCATTTGTATGTGGTATTTTGGACACGAGCTTTCGTCATTTTCATTTGGTACTAAGAGGACTTGTGGCACGTTCTATAGCTGAATTTCTCCAGGTTTACATGGTTTAAGTCAATATTTGTTCAGTATCCTCCCACTATTTACACAATTGACAATGCAGCTGCCTCTATTACTGGGAATGGAATAAAAGGACATGCCTTTAGATAGCACATTGATGAAATAAATACCGATGTGTCGAGTAATAAAAAGCTCATTATCATCCTCACCAATATCAGAGAAAAGGACCAAACGAAATTCATCATGACGGCATGAAAGCCTTCGTACGGCAGTGTATTGAAGTCTATAGTTAGCCTGCTTCGGGTTATAGCACTCATTGTTATACGGAGGACAATATGAGCAACATTGATTGAGTTTCTGTAAATATTGGTTCTCAATTCCACCCACCTTGTTTACTTAAGGATGTCGCAACTCACCATCAAGTCTCTTCCTCTCAGAAATGAAAATTGCAGGTCCCCATTTGTCAGAACTTATTTTCTCTGTTTGTAAATTACCTGATTTCCTAGGAATCAATGATCTGTCACATTAAGATAAATGCTTACTCATCCTAATATATCATATCAACTATATTGGTTTTTATCGGAAGAGCATGGAATCGAATATGACATTGATATTAACAGAAAATGAAAAATACACAATTTATTCCAAATTGAAAACCTCCTCCTGCAATCAAATGAAGTCAGTAAGTAGATCTATTTCAATCCATTCTCGTCCATCGTTGGTAATCTTTTGAACATTTTAATTTTAACTTTCTGTCTACTGAATCAATTTTTAAAAAATTCCTGTATAAAGCATTTTTGGGCGTTGTGGAACATAAGTCATGAATTTCAAGATCCCCACACCTCTAAAGCTTTAGAGGATAGAATCAAAATCTCCCTTAGTGCACCGTTAAAGATACCCCTCTTTTCTCCAGAACGTCTGAAAAACAAACACTGGATGCATGGTGACTGCATTATGAATATGAGTTATCTTCTAAATTCATGGCCCTTGTGCCGTGTGTTCAAGCTAAGAGGTGGGGTTGTATGAATCGTGTAATGAAAATGCATACAATCTGGTAAAATAATATTTACTTTGGGACTGGTTACGGTAGCTCAATGGTTAGAGCGTTCGGTCCGTGACCGGGATGGCCGTGGGTTCGAGCCCCGCTCGTGCCTTGGCCACGACATACCTAAGGCGTAAAAATATAGTGATTGCTCCTTCGTCAAACACTCGTTATCTAGAATTGAGAGTTGTGGGTCTTTCGGATGAGACCTAAACAAAACAGTGGTCCTGTGTCGCGGCAGGCGTTGGCATGTTAAAGAACCCTCACTACAACGACCCTAAGTGCTAAGCATAGGTCTAAATTTGTGGCACTTCACCTACAGCTGGTGTTCTTTCAGTGGAGTAAAAATTTCTCGAAGGGACATAAAACAAACAAAATTCTGTTCCTTTGAGCATGTATAAACAAACTGGGTGCACAGGTAAAATTATGAAATGCATGCATGGTTCAGGCGTTCCCATCCCAGGACGGGACTATATAAATCACAGAAGTCCTCCTCACTTCTGAACTTCAGCGATTTACAATAAGAGTGTTGTTTATACTTGACTATCCTTAGCGTTAGGCAAGAAGTTCAGATCTCAAGACTGGGCTCTATTTATCATTGGAAATACATTAAATCTGTATAAACGTATTCATTGTAGGAAGGAATTAACTTCCAAATATAGTCACCCCAATGATGGCGGTTGAGTTGCGTGACGCTTGTTTCCTTGTAAAATAATCAAGAACTATGTCTTCCAGTGAAGAATTCGAAAATTGTCGTCATGGGGATTGGGTGGGGTTACAGAGTGCAATGTATTCAAGCCTTAGAGTCGTGGGTTGTGTGGCATATATTGAAAACTAGGCCAGAAACAGAGTAGCGTTTGAAGAGTTGACGTGCTCATTGAGTACAAAATTGGAATTTCAAGAGAAAATACGAACTCAAGGACTTCTCATAAAAAAAAAAAAAATCAAAGCACGGCTTCCAGATCTCAAACTCAATGTTCTTAGACTAATAATCCTCTCGATGCTGGTACAGTCATCAAACTTCTTATTTTCTTTTCTCATGGTCGGGTGAGCCTTTAGACCAATTGTTCCTTTGAATGAAAAAAAAAAACCCGACCCAAATGTTATGAAACGTGTTTGCACTGAAATTATGACTTAATTTTACAAAACTTTTATTTCAGTGTCCGATTTCGCTCGACAGATGGCAGCAGTGTATGAACAGTTTGCCAAAGACATCCAGGCGATAATAGCAGCATTCAAATCAAAGTACAATAACCTCAAAACCGACAGGTACTGTCACAAGTAATCATCCTTAGTACAATAACCTCAAAACCGACAGGTACTGTCACAAGTAATCATCCTTAGTACAATAACCTCAAAACCGAGAGGTACTGTCACAACTACACCTCCATAATTGAGAAAAGATTAAAATGAATGATCAAAACGATGGCTGCTATCCTCAAACCCCTCGAGTTATGGGTGATGTAAACGTCAGTAGGTATAATATCCGCCTCGGACTCCATTAAACATCCCTAAGTATAATATCCGCCTCGGACTCCATTAAACATCCCTAAGTATAATATCCGCCTCGGACTCCATTAAACATCCCTAAGTATAATATCCGCCTCGGACTCCGTTAAACATCCCTTTTCTTGGTGACTGTTTCACTTACCCTGTTTTTATACCCGTTGCAAACAAAGTAGAGGGATTCATAGGAATTATCTGTACTTTATTAAACATGTTTGTCTAGGTTATGATGTTGTAATGGATTGGCCTTAGAAACTGACACTGGGCACAAAGGTTCCTCATGACCAGACAATGTGTCATAACCTTATCTAAGGTCATTTGGTGAAGGTCATCTGGGTCTGGGTCATCACATTTTAATGGAGAGATGATAGAAGTTCCTTAACACAAAGTTTGCTTATGACCCGTCAATGCGACATTTTCCTGAGTCAAGGTTAAGGGGCATAAGGGTCATACATGTAACAGAGAAAATTCAGCTCATGCTTGACACAAGTTTATAACCAGACGCTGCGTCACGACCCCGAACCTAGGCCATTCGTCTCAAGACACATTGAAAAAGATCAGCAGGCATGCTATTGAAGGCATCTTTGAAATAAGTATCTGAAATTGTTCACACGAGATATTATAGTCTTTAGGGAGTTGTGTATGACTCAATTTGAAATACATTATCAAAAGTGTGACTTAACTCCATGATAAATTTCTGGTTTCTCTATCAAGAATATTGGTATATGTTTAGACTACAAAAATTGTTTTGTCATCTATTTGGAATTTACCCAAAGATACGGCGTACAGTGTAATAACTTATATGACAAACCTAAGAAACCTTTGATCTGTTGACAGCATGCTTACATGCCGAGGCATTAGATGCTTATACTTGACATATGACCAGATGTAGCATGACCCCGAACAAAACTATCTGTCCCAGATCAAGGACGGTAGTTTTTTATTTATTTTTTTAAATCAGAGCCATAGCATTATAATGAAGAGACATTCGAATCTAATACTTGATATAGATATTGCTTAAGACAATTGACATGGCATAAATCACATCTAAATTCACCTGGAGGAGTTCAGTGTCACTGGGAAAAAACATGCCCATGTTGGGGGGTGGGGGGTGGGGGTGGGGGTGGTGGGGGGTATTCTCTTCATGGTTCTCGTAAAAACAGCTACATTTTCAGTTCCTAGTGTTTAGTAGAACCGCGGACAAGTGCATGGAATATAAAAACTTGTACACAATAGCCAAACAAACAAAAATATTTACATTTACAATGCGTTTGTCTTCTATTTCTTACCAATTGTAATGATATCAATTTTCTCATGAATGCGATGCAGTTATAAACAATGTGTATGAATCTGAATAAATATTGTACGTCTAATTTAATGGCTGGGAACATCGACAGAAATGAAAGTAGAATGTAATTATAACAATTTATTTTCTTAGATATATATTTTTTATTGATAGGCCAACAGACACACCATCCTCTATCCTGTCCGCCTGGGAATGTCTTCTGCACGGGACGGAGAACGACGCTCAGGTAAATTCCATCTTCCTTTTTATAGGTACGCTCTTGGATCAAGAGCCATGAAACTGAACGGATCTTCACTTTGATCCCAGTTTCGCTTTTCTTATGAAGTGGAATCTAGAATCAGACTGAAGCGAGTTCATCTCAGTTATATGGCCGCAGAGCCAGTAGTTGAGCGAGTCGTATTTTGAGGAGGGTACAAAAGGAGGATACGTGATTTTATATTTTTCATTCCTACATATTTAACTAATGTATTTACATGTATTTGTAAAACAAGTTAAATAAAATAATGCCAGTACTAATACTGAATCAAAGCTTAAATTCTCGTATTAATTAATCAAGAGATTATGGTCCGTAATTACAAGTGGGGAAAAAGTGCACGACCGATCAATAACCACACTCTTCATCAATCTTTGAAGAAGGAAAACTTTGCGTGCGTGTTTCTCATAAAAATAAATAATTATCGATGGCATGAAATGGTGTTTTGATTACACTTTAGGTCTACACGGATGTTACTGTTCATTTCAAAAGAAGAGTTGTGTAACTCTTAATTTCAGAAGAATACTCCTTCTTTTGCTGAAGAATATAAGCTTGATTGGGCGCGTTCTATCCACGCTTCCAAACATCCCGAATGCATTGAGTTTCCGAGTGGCTTCCGCCTGTCGGTCTTTATTGGTGGTGCAGAGAAAATCGTGACGGAATCAAGAAGAAGAGCAGCAATACACTGGTTGTAAAACGTACTAAACTGCTCAAACCCATCACTGTTCATCCGTAACCATCACTGTTCATCCGTAACCGTCACTGTTCATCCGTAACCGTTACACATGGCGTGCTACACAGGGGCTAAGCCCGTTTTGACCCGAAACTCATTGTAACCATAAATATAGATTTATGGTTACAATGAGTTTCGGGTCAAAACGGGCTTAGCCCCTGTGGCGTGCTATATCGAAGAAATTTTAAAACCGTGTAACCCATTTTGCCCTTAAATGGTATAAACCATACATTTACATAAAAAATAAATTACTAGTAAATAAAACCGCATTTCAGGCTGGACAGTGATTTAATGATGCTTAACTACATTCTACCTCAATGTCGGATTCATTATCATGCACGAACAATCAACAGAATCCCCCAAATCTGTTCTGTTCCAGTCCAATGACCGCGTAATCCGAAATGTTTGAAATCGGTTCTGTATTGACGAATGGAACGCACCCTGACAAGTCTTGGTACTTTTATGAATTTATCTAGACGTGGCCCTCGCTATTTTAATTATCCTCTATTGTGGCTGCTAATTGACCTGATCGTGATTACTTGGTACATGTATAGAGTTGAAGAATGAGAATGATTTAAGAAACAGAAACCCATTTGTATGCTTGAAAAACATAAGCCTGATACAGTCTTGTCACGTTCAGGTCGATAAGAATGATTTGTCTGTGATTTGTACATTCTTTCAGGCTCACATGGACGTGGCAGTTTTACTGATGAAGAACGTCCACAAACCTCTAGAGGAAGTAGCCATTCATAAAAAGAACCAGACTCACAAACTCAATAGTTACCGAGATCAGTTCGAGGAGACGGTGGATAAAGTGGAGCACGACCTGCAAGTCGTAGGTATCTGTTTCTATAGACAAGTTACAGGTACCTGTTGTCTATAGACTTATAAGTCACAGGTACCTGTTGTCTATAGACTTATAAGTCACAGGTACCTGTTGTCTATAGACTTATAAGTCACAGGTACCTGTTGTCTATAGACTTATAAGTCACAGGTACCTGTTGTCTATAGACTTATAAGTCACAGGTACCTGTTGTCTATAGACTTATAAGTCACAGGTACCTGTTGTCTATAGACTTATAAGTCACAGGTACCTGTTGTCTATAGACTTATAAGTCATAGGTACCTGTTGTCTATAGACTTATAAGTCACAGGTACCTGTTGTCAATAGACTTATAAGTCACAGGTACCTGTTGTCAATAGACTTATAAGTCACAGGTACCTGTTGTCTATAGACTTATAAGTCACAGGTACCTGTTGTCAATAGACTTATAAGTCACAGGTACCTGTTGTCAATAGACTTATAAGTCATAGGTACCTGTTGTCTATAGACTTATAAGTCACAGGTACCTGTTATCTATAGACTTATAAGTCACAGGTACCTGTTGTCTATAGACATAAGTCATAGGTACCTGTTGTCTATAGACTTATAAGTTACAGGTATCTGTGTCTATAGGCGTACAAGTCATTGGGACCTATCATCTACAGAAGTACAAGTTGGGATCTGTGTGGTGGCCTAGAGGTTAGAGCATTCGCCCCGCATGCGGGAGGCCGGGGTTCGAATCCCGGCCGCGACAGACCTAAGTCGTCAAAACAGGTAGTGACAGTTCCATCGCCAAACGCTCGACATCAGGTGTGAATGTCACGGGTCCTCAGAGATGACCTTAAAAACGGATGTTCCGTGTCACAGTAGGTGTGGCACGCTAAAGAACCCTCACTGCTCAATGGCCGTAAGCGCCGAGTAAAGGTCTAAATTTGAAGCCCTTCATCGGTCTTGGTGGCGTCTCCATATGGGTGAAAAATTCTCGAGAGAGACGTTAAACAAGATACAATCAATCAATCTATCTATCTATAGACGTACAAGTTGGAATCTGTTACATGTATCTTTATATAGACTTTTGATAGACCTATATTTTTGTAAAGAGAAAAGAGTGAAAACAAACTGAGTATGTTTTCGTGAATCGCTAGGAAGATAATTCATTTATTTATTTTTAGATTTTAACACTTGGCATAATATCAAGTACAGTATTTCCCCCTATTTAGTCATGCAATAAAGTTCTTCAAACATTGTAAATTATGTTACTACAGCATCAAATGCACTTTTAAAAGAAATATCGCGTTTTCAATTTTCACGCCTACTCTGCTGGGAACTATGAAGTCAATTTTATAAGCAATTACTCCGTGTTACTATTAACTGTGTTTGTATTCCCAATAATTACAAACACTGATTATTGAATTTTTGTTGAAATAGCGACATGTTCTTTTAATTTTTTAACAAAAACGTTACACTTATACATGGTAATTAGACAATATTTAGCTTTTAGGTCACAAAAATTCATCCTGTTCCAAGCAGCAATAAAACTGTTTGACAAGTCACACATTCAAACTTCCATTTTTAAAACATGAAGATTAAGATGAACGTAAAATGCATTGAAAATTGGATAACATCCTACAATGTATTTGTTTTCTGACTGATAATGATGGCGATATTTATCTGGTCTAAGTAGTACAAACATTATGACAGATAAAAACACCAATTTGTTCACAATACATTGTTGTATTGAGGGGAAATTGATGTGGAAATTTACATCAATATCAGAGGTGATTTCTCGAAGCCGATCAAATCTCAATCTCTCACTGCTTCGTTGGAAATTCAAGATGTCGCGTAAAAGTATATTTTCTAATTTTCTAAATTACATGTGCAAACAAGATGTGTTTGTGAAACACAAATGCCCCCGATAATGGCCAATTCCAAAGATGGCCAAGGTCACAAGGACAAATATCTTGGTACCAGTAGAAAGATCTTGTCACAAGAACTGCTCATGTGCAATATGAAAGCTCTAATATTTACTGACCCTGAAGCGTACTACTACTTCACTTGCACGGAACGGTATGAAACGATTTTTGCACGGAACGGTGAACAGTTTGCACGAAACGCTGAACGATCTGCACGGAACGGTGAACAGTTTGCACGAAACGCTGAACGATCTGCACGGAACGGTGAACGCTTTGCACGAAAAGCTGACCACTTTGTAGGCGTTGCTTGCACTCTTTGTGAACGGTCTGCACTAAACGGTAGGTGTGGCCTGCACGCTTTGATTTTTTCGGTATGATTTGGTTTAAATAGTTTCAATATAATTGCAGTATTCTAGATCTTAAAAAAAGGTTGAGAAAGAAATGATAACGATTTATTTCAAAATGATTGCTCCTGTACGACGCGGTAAATTTCATTTCTGCTTATTAGATCAATAAATTATGAACACGTTGGACTGAAAACAAATGAATTCTTTTTTTTTAATTTCGGAAATAAAAGAACAATTATATCGTCACGGAATATTGATTAATCAAATTTTATTGATTCATTGCTCTATTCAAATAATTGAAACTGAATATGAAATGGTCGCGTCTGTTTCGCTATTTTTGTACATTCATTCTGAGTGTCGTTAAAATACATTTGCAATTTGTATATTCCAGTCGTCTTCCCAAAGACAGATGTTGAAAAAACCTCTACATTTCATATACATGTATACGTGAATGAAAACAGATAAAATGATTTAAACAAATTTCTTGTCCGGAAAGATTGAAATATTTTGGGCGGGGAGAGGGTTGTGAACGGTCTGCACGAAATGCTAGGCATGACCTGCACGCTTTGATTTTTTCCCCGGCATTATTTGTTTCATCCTGGGGTTAGTTTTAAAAAGGAATAGTTTAATGACTTACGAATACGTTGGAATAAAAGGAAATGAATATTTTTTAACTTCGGAAATAAAGGAAAAAGATGCATAAATTGTATCGGCATATACAATATTTATTATTCAACTTTATTTATTCATTGCTCTATTAAATTCATTGAAAAAGTCGCGTCTGCATCGCTATTTTGTACATTCAATCTGAGTGCCGTTAAAACACGTGTGTAATTTGTATTTCCAGGCCTCTTTTCAAAGACAGATCTTGAATAAACTTATACATTTTTACATACGTGTATGACAACAGATAAAATGATTTTTAAAATTCTTGTAAGACTGGAACATGTTCTCGAGCCGGAGGAGGGATGCATCTAGACATAGAATTAGCCAGTGATAAGAACCTGTCACCTTGGATAAGAAGGGAAAATACAAAACAAAAAGGAAACAATCAAAATAGGATTGAAATAGATTGAGAAATAAATCACATAAATGAATAAATAAAACAAATAATGACTAACTACAGTAATGATCAACAGATATGCGAGCGGATCTAACACCCAATTTTAATTAGATTGTTGCATTTGCCTCAATTTTAAACCTATAGAAAACTACATGTACATTCATTTTTGAGAGACAAAAGATATAAACACCTCTTTTGTCATAT
The DNA here is from genome assembly GCF_947568905.1 of Ostrea edulis. Classification (NCBI taxonomy): domain Eukaryota; kingdom Metazoa; phylum Mollusca; class Bivalvia; order Ostreida; family Ostreidae; genus Ostrea; species Ostrea edulis. Next base: position 54,552,388 of record NC_079169.1, on the reverse strand, counting down.
TCCGATTTTCACACCTTCTGTACGAATGTTAATTTCAAATACACAGATTAGTTGACCTCTATTGTGGTAAAAAAAAAAAAAAAAAAAAGGACCTTGGAATTTGCGTAGAATATACAAGTTATACACAGGTCGGTCTTTGCCTTATGCAGATAGCTGCAATAATGTAGCCCTCTCTGATTTTTTTTTTTTTTTTTTTTTTTTTTTTTTTTAGGGAGAGGGCTACAACTCCTTAGGATCTCCGTAATGGTGCAAATGCGGGAGTGATTCACTCCCGCAACATTTGCGCTCATTCTAAACATTTCCTGACTTTCTTTACGTAAATAAAATGATATTCTATGTTTCTTAGTCAATATATAAATTTACAACCTGCAACTTAAGATTTGTGAGGCTCTATTCTACCGTTTTCAACAATTTCGATGAATTCCAATTTCTCGATTCATATTTGTGCGCCATGTTTGATGTACTGAAGTTTCAACTTCCGATTGTCAAGTCATTTGCATATGCCATATAAGGTAGTATTTACATCAATGGACAAGTATGGAGGCGAAAGCTATTTCGTCGGTATTGAAAAGGTTTGAATTTAATATCAAGTTAAAAACCGAACTGCAGAGTGTAAATTCTTTCTGCAACAATATGATTTCCCTTTCTTTGTCGAAGTGGCTCGAGTAACTACATTTTCGCGCTGATTGTCAATGTTTAGGTTTTTCATTAGATCCACCTACGAGATCTCGCGATAACAAGCATGGCGGAGCAGACGAAGAATTTTGCATGCTGTACATTATATTTAATGAAAAACACCTTTATTAGACATGCCCGAGCACAAAGTTGGTACTCCTTTTGGTGTAAACAACATTTAGGACTAATACATAGAGTTTATTATCGGTTATTCATAAAATTATTTTGCACCATTACGGAGATCCTATGGAATTGTAGCCCTATCCCGAAAACGTCAGAATTAAAAAATTGGATAGGGCTACATTATTGCAGCTATTATGCAGACAGTTCCGATAAACGATTTTGATGAAAATATTTTTTATTTAAAAAGAGAAACTTGATCATACAAATGTAACAAGACAAATGAATTATTCCTATATACAAATAAAAAAATAAATAAAAAGATAACGAGGGCAGATATACATGTCTCTGCACTTGCTACATGTAGAAACTACCAAGGGTGAGAAAATGGTATCGGATTTTGCTCTACCTGGTGGTTTCATAATAAACTGGGGTCCCCCCCCCCCGATTATTTGCAGATTTTCACTGTTGAAAGTCCGTCTTAGAGACATTTTGAAATAATTGGTAAATTCCCAACAATGTTTACCTGTCCTGCATCCCATGCCGAAATGACTTGCACGGTCTGTGCGTTTCTAAGGGCGTGGTTTGAACGATCTGCACGTTTCTATGGGCGTGGCTTGATCCTGAACGGAACGATTCTTGCACGAAACGATTTGCACGGAACGGTGATCGGTCTGCACGAAACGCTGAACGGTCTGCACAGAACGGTGAACGGTTTGCAGGGAACGAAACGAAACGCTGTGGAGGTGTAGTAGCACGCTTCAGGGTACCATTTAGAAGTTATGACCAATGTCAAATATTTTTAAAAGTAGGTCAAATTCCATGGTCAAAAGGTTTAGTACCCACGGGAAAGTCTTGTCACAAGGAATACTCATGTGAAATATCAAAGCTCCGGCACTCACTATTCAAAAGTTATTAGCAAGGTTAAAATTTCATACAGAATGACAGACAGGACAAAAATACCCCCCCCCCCCCCCCAATCTTCAATCTCGGGGGCATAAGAATAAAAACTGAAAACCAAAGGAAACTTGAGGGGGGGGGGGGGGGTCTGCTTATGAGCATTTCTAGGTATAAGAAAGTGAAAAAATTCCCCAACAAACTATAACGTTAAAGGTGCATTAGCTGTCATACATAGAGGACCTAAAATCTTAATCATTCTGAACTGTTATTAAAATGCCGAAATGTGTTAAAATGAACAAAAATGAATATGATTATAAAAAATTCGAATTTTTGAAAATTATGTAAAATTTCTCCGCAATGAATTATTTACTTTCATATAATAATGTGTCTGCTATTGTTTCTATATAAACAAAAGAAATTATGTCAAAATCACAATTAAAGATTGCAAAATATATGAAATTCTATACGTCATTGGTGATTTTTATGTAATGTAAAGCTATTGTATAGTCAGTTCGGTAACAAGCGGCAAATATGACTTTGACAATGCCATTAAGTAATACCACGGCTGTATTTCACGTTAGACGTAATAACTTGTCTGTGGAAATCGATTTTAATGTCGTAAAATGCTGATAAACCGAATATTTATATCTATCAGATTTATTATTTTCAAATATAAAAACACATCATAAAGTCCAAAATGATAACAGATTTTTGTCACCTTCAATCACAATTTCTTTACGTAGAAAATAGATATAACTTAATAACCAATGGAATGGGGGAGGTGGGGGGATTTTGTCAAAATAAAAATAATAATTAAAATAAAAGATGACAGAACGTTTAATAAAATCTTTTACAAAGTGCGTTTGATGATATATCCGATGTTTTGACCAGGATTTATATACTATCTGGGTTCCCTGTGTGTTTTATATGGTGTCCGGATAGGGCCATGTGCAAAAGCGTAATATCGCGTTTCTTAAAACGCGCTATCACGCTAACACACAACACGCCGTCGCGCTGTCACGCTAACACAATACATGCCTCGTTCACAAGGATGCGCATTAAATTTTACTTCGCATCAAATTTGATGCGAAGTAAAATAATGCGCATTAAATTAATTCGAATTAAATAGCGTTCACACGGCGGTAATATTTAATGCGAAGTAAACTAATGCGCATTAAATTCGTATGCATCTCTATTAAAGGGTGCGCGAAATAAATTAAAGAATAGACTATGTTATTGAAAATTATTTTTATCGATATTTTAATGAATATTGTGTAGATCTATACAGAATTCTTTGTTCAAAACGCTATAGGCCTACATGTAGTATACTACATGTTTACAATTTAGGCCTACATACATAATTCTGATCTACACATAAGGAGTTTTTTGTCGTGTTTATTTATATGTTCCCAAGAAATTACTTGTTATTTCCTCCGACAACCAGCATTCAATCTAAATAATATATTATTTCTTCATGGGCCCAATTTTAAAACTTCGGATCGTCTTTTTCACCATTCCGCTGACTACTGTTATGACGTAATTTTTAATTACTAATACGTATTATAAGTCTACTATGACGTCATATGGTATAAAAACTAACAATGAGCGGCATATGTTTTAAAAAATGTAAAAAAAGAAAATCATATTATCACTATTTTAAAACATTGTTGTCGTATTTAAAAACAATTCCTTCCACATGTATTACTCAGTATGCCTATGCAGAGCACAGATTTACGTCTGACATTATCTAATGTCATGCAGTTTGTATACATGTTTTTGGTGATTATTATCATTTTGCTTAGTTTTTCGTACAAAACTAACATTAATATATATAGCTGACCATGGGTATGATGCATGTGACCCAAATTGGCCATTACGCATGCGTCTACATTTAATTCGAATTAGCTTCGCTTAGCGTTCACACGGAGCTAATGCGAAGTAAATTTAATTCGCATTAAATCGCGACGTCAATTTTAATTCGAAGTAAACTAATGCGCATTAAAATCTCCGTGTGAACGCGGTTCAGATTTAATTCGCATTAACTTACGTTTAATGCGAATTAAATTCTTCGTGTGAACGAGGTAACAGGTCACCGTGCTATCACGCTGATCCACAATACGCCGTCGCGCTGTCAAGCTAATACGCCATCCTCGCGCTGTTGGGCTAGTACATAACTCGCCGTTGCACTGTCACGCTTACAAACTGTCGCACTATCACGCTAACACACAACAAGTCGTCGCGCAATCATGCAAATATACAACACGTGGTCGCGCTATCAAGCTAACACGTTGTGTGTTAGCGTAATAGCGCGACGGCGTGTTAGCGCGACAGCGTGTTGTGTGTTAGGGTGATAGCGCGACGGCGTGCTTTTGCACTTGGTCCTATCCGGACACTATAGTTTTAGCTGTATTGGAGTTATTGATGTATTCCACAACTCTAAGGTGGGTCCTTAGTCCTGAATTTTTAGGGTTTAGGTAGCATTTTTTTGTTTGGAATCAATAAATTAATATTCTGAGTAATGAAAAAAGGCAAAACAGTTAAGGATTTCCATACTAATTTTCATTACAGACACTACTGAAGTCACGTATCCCTATGTAGATTTTTATGAAATTCATTGGAAACTGTTTTTTGTTGTTATTTTAAAATAAAAACAACAAAATATTTTTGAATTGCATTTATTTATCAAGAAACATGTCAATAACTAAAACACATGTCAATAACTAAAACACATGTCATTTTCAATATGTTCATCAAGTTTTAAAATAATTTGTGCAAAATTATTGAATTAGCGTTATTCTCCAAAATGTTAAAAAACAAACAAATGTGGACATATTTTCCTTATATCATGGTTTACCTATCATTTTTTCTGTTTGTATTAGTAGATGTACATCTGTTATAGTTATTTATGGAAAAAAAATCCATACCTTTTCTTAATAATTTCAAATCTATAGCTTCCAGAGTACGTATACACTGTATCCCCATGAAAAATCGAAGCCTGGCACCATACAGTTGAGATATTCAAATTCACTCATGGATTAAAGTTTTATGTAATTTCATGAAAAGACACAGATAATGATTCCTTATCACCTTGGTAAAATGTTTGTGAAAAATAAAAGAATTTATCGCATAATGGACTTGAAAAATAATTTAATGAAAACAGAGTTATTGTCCTTGGATTCAATATTTTGAAACATATCATTGATTATTCAAATATAACTTAAGACTTTTGAAATATTTTATGGCTAACAAGATTTTTTTACAATCACTATTGAAAAATACTCCAACAAAATTTATCTTCCAGTCTTTAAACAGTATTTTGTTCGATGTTAAAAGTCAGACCAATATTTTGTCAGTATGATAAACTATGAAAAATAATACGATTTGGCGATTTCGATAAATTATATATGGATATCAAAGGAATACTGGTCAACTCAATGTAAGGAGAAAACGATTATATTTTAATGCATATCTATGAAGGAATGACGTTTATGGTGATTGTGCGCTAGCGCGCGAGAAAAATATTTAAAACACAATGGGAGATTTATAGTATGTAGTCGTACTGAATGGGTGATTTCATGAAAGGCGAAGATACCGAACAGTGATCAATTTCACAAAAGGTGGGATCAGATGCCTAGGAGGAGTAAGGATCCCCTGTCGCACCTGCCGTGGGCCCTATACTATGTATATATCTTGATCAGGTAAATAGAGTTATTCGTAGTCAAAAAATGTGTACCAAGAACGGTCTAACAATCGGTATAAAACACGTCAGACAGCATTTGACCCAATGATAAGTTGAATTGGCCAACTAGCCTAGATCGTTATCAATCTCTACCCAGAGTTATCGTTCCTTACATTCACATCTCTATCAACGTCTCAAAATAAACAATGTTATTCCACATGTAAATCCACTTTTTTTTTTACGGCTCATAAAACTAAGAACCACTTAATAAAATAGCGGGAAAATGTAGGACAAGCAACTAACTGTAGTTTTCCCCCATTACTTTGCATTCTATATAGCTGCAGAACTGTAGCTCTCTGAAAAAAATATTTTGTCTCTGTTCCGTCAAAATATTTTTCAGAGAGCTACAGTTCTGCAGCTACATTCTATACTGATATAGGCCTACTACAACCCAATCCGCGTTAGGCTAGGCTACCACCCAAATCAACGTTTCTTGTGTCACAAAAAAACTTGACATCTGCCCAGTAGGTGTTTATTTATTTGCGTATATTTTTGTAACTGAAGTCGAAACTATACTTTATATGAGCGTACGTGTCATTTTACAAGAATCTCAGTTAATTGTAATTTGACCTCGAAATGTTCAGGGGCGGATCCAGGAATTGCGGTTCGAGGGGACGCAACTTTATGAAGCGGGGGGTCTGGGGGCCGCCTTGAATAAATAGATAAAGGCTTTATTATATATTATTATTATTGAGGCCTAATTTTTACAGCACTTCGCCGGCAATGGTGACGTCTCCTTGGGATGAGTGTGTCTCAGTACAGGCCCTCACCCACCGGATCTTATTCTAACAAGGCTTAGATGTAGGATAACCTCCGAGGTGAAGAAATGTTTAAAAATATAAATCATTTTATATTTTAAAAACCATTTCGAGACCGAGGAGGTATCCTGCATCATCCATAAAAACGACTCGGCCGATCAGCACCAAGGTCACCGTGACATCATCATATAACATGTTTTTGCTGACGAAAAAGCGAGGGTTGGTTGTATATTGTTTAACGTCCCTCTCGAGAATGTTGCACTCATATGGAGTCATCACCGTTGCCGGTCAAGGCACAGGAGTTTGAAATTTTATCAATAAAGTCAATAAAATTCACTTGATTGACCAACCCATGAGCTATGCGTTACGCATAGCTCATGGGTTGGTCAATCAAGTGAATTTTATTGACTTTATTGATAAAATTTCAAACTCCTGTGGACAAGGGCTGCAAAAATTAGGCCTATGCTCGGCGCTTATGCATGGCCTAAAATTGAGCAAGGAAGGATCTTTAAATCATCGTGCCACACCTGCTGTGCCACGGGGCCTCAGTTTTTGCGGTCTCATCCGAAGGACGAAAAAGCTAGGTAAGATGGTAGGAGTATCCTACTAGATCTATTTTGAAAAGTAAAAGCATATTGTTTGTATTTAGGCCTAGTTTGATTGATTGTTTGGGTTGTTTTTACGTCCCGTCGAGAATTTTTCACTGATATTGGGATGTCATCAGTACAGCCACAGGAGTTGCGTTAGCATGGCTTGGTCAATCAAGTGAATTTTATTGACTTTATTGATAAAATTTCAAACTCCTTTGGCACAGCTTATAGTGCTTAGCACTCAGTGCCATAGCAGTGAAGGTTCTTTATCGTGCTGATGCCTTCAGCAACAGGGGACCTCCGTTTTTAAGGTCATATCCGGAAGACCCGTGATTTTCACTTCTAAATGCCGAGCGTTTGGCGAAGCTACATGTAGGAGCAATCTGACACTATTAAAAGTTTGACCCGGCCATGACACGAGCGGGGCTCGAACTCGTGAACGACCTCCCGGTTACGAAACGAATGCCCTACCACTGAGCTACCGCAACGGACTATGTCAACTGCTTCGAATACACAGTCCAAGAAAACCACACATACCCGTGGCCGTGGAAGAGGGTCAACTTAACTTGTCTGTGCATCAACATGTTTACATGGGTATCGATCTCGGAATGCAGACGATTGATTTATTTTGAATGACAAATGTTCTTTAGTCATTTATAAATATGTCTTGCAACATAGGCCTAATCATATTGATTAATTTTTAAGATTTTGAAATTTAATTATCAGTTATCGACTTCAAATCACTTATTCTAAAAGGTCCTAAATACAGAGAACCTCGGTCTTTCAATTGGCGACAGAACTTCATCTCTATAATTATGAATTCTTTCAAGGATTATGCCAGACAATGGGCTGAATATGAAAAAGAAGAACTTGATACATTGTCAGAATGTATTAAAAGTATAATAAAGAGGGTTATTAAAATCCCGCATTAGACATATTAAGGTGGGTCCTTAGTCCTGGATTTTTGGGGTTTAGGTTAAAGGTAGCATTTTTTTGTTTGGAATCAATAGATTAACATTCAGAGTAATGAGAAAAGGCAAATTAGTTAAGGATTTCCAGATTTATTTTCATTACAGACACTACTGAAGTAATGTACCCCTATGTAGATTTTTATGAAATTCATTGGAAACAGTTATCTGTTGTTATTTTAAAATAAAAACAACAACAAAAATTTTAAACTGCATTTATTTATCAGGAAACATGTCAATAACTAAAACACATGTCATTTTCAATATGTTCATCAAGTTTTAGTATAATAAGTGAAAAATTATTGAATTAGCCTTATTCTCCAAAATGTTAAAAAACAAATATGGATACAATTTCCTTACAGCATGGTTTACAAATCATTTTTTCTGTTTATATCAATAGATGTACATCTGTTATAGTTATTTATGAAAAAAAATCCATACCTTTCCTTAATAATTTCAAATCTATTGCTTCCAGAGTATGTATACCCCCATAAAAACCCTAAGTCTGGCACCATACAACTGAGCTATTCAAAACCACTCATGGATTAAAAAATTTATGTAATTTCATGAAAAGACACAGATAATAATTCCTTATCACCTTGGTAAAATGTTTGTGAAAAAGATAGGAAATCTTTGATAAATAATTTAATGAAAACAGAGTTATTGTCCTTGGATTCAATATTTTGAAACACATCATTGACTATTCAAATATAACTAAGACTTTTGAAATATTTTATGGCTAACAAGATTTTTTACAATAACTATTGAAAAAGACTCCAACAAAATTTATGTTCCAGTCATTAACTTATTGACTTTGCACAATCTTATGACGTCACAGGAGTGTGGAACTACGTTAAAACAAAAGTATGTACCATCTATCCTTCTGTGTTTAGTAAACCAGAAGGGATAAAAGAATTGGATAGGTTACATGAGGAATATATGTTTTGGTTCCAGCTGACAAAGCTAGTAACAGCATTGTCTTTGTAAGGCTCATTATTACAACTGTATTTCAAATACACTTGGCATTAATTCCACTTTTGGTAATCATACTTATACTCCAACTGCCCTTTCAAAAGACGATATTCTTCAAAACCTTGCTTCAGTTTTAGACTGAATATTTTCCATAAAAATTATTTTTCTGCCAGTATCACTCTTCCTTGAATCAATGCAATATTTGCAATTATATAAATTGTATCAGAATATACCCACGTTTACCATATATTGAACATATATCTTACAATGATTATATATCTTAATTTTAGAGAAATTTTCCCCTAGGTTCTGTAGGAGACTAATTAATGATTTTATTCCAGGCAGAGGAGAATTACCAGAGTTCTGTGAAGGCTTACCAGACCAGCTCCAGTCACCATGCCAAGCTGCAGTTCCTCGGTGCTCACAACGAATACCTTTGTCAATTGTGTGCTTCCAACCGGACGATAGAGGAGTTCCATTACCTCATTCCACAGGTCTTAGAGGTAATGTAGGGGTGCTTCCAACTGGACGATAAAGGAGTTCCTACAATAATTACGTTGGACACTTCGGGGGGGGGGGGGGGGGAGTAAACTGTAAACCAACTTTTATTCATGTGTAAGAAATTTTTGCAAGGGTCGCGAGGACCTCATCATCGCAAATATTTCTTGCCATGAACCAGTTCTCTAATGTCTCTTGTATATACTGTCTGACACTCGTGAAAATTAGTTGCTGTGAACCAGTTTATCACTGGTAAATTGCAAAACAAAGTTGTTGCTAATAAAAGTTGGTTTACAGTGTATCAAAATTCTAATGCAGCAGTTGTTTTCAACAAGGGTTTGCCAAGGATATTTACCCTTGGGAAGAGAGAATGGGCTAAAGAAATCTTATAAGAAATTTTAGGGGTCATACATGAGGAGGCTACAAGCACCCCTCCCTCCCCCTAAATAGATATATGTCCATGAATATTGTGATGTTCCACTTATAACCTTTGCAGTCTGAATTACTTGATTGTTATTTTTATAAGGTGATTGCCATTATGTACATTTTGAATTTTATGTGGATAAACAGTCACTGGTTTATATGGAACAGTCCAGTCCTTGTGCTGAGAGTGAATCCTCCCACAAGTTGTGGTGGTGCCCACAGGCCTTCCATACATCTGGGTACCATTGATGTTTGAAGGGTCTGTGGTGGTGGTGCTGCAGGCTCAATGAAGCCGGGTACAAATGTTGGAGGTTGCAGTTCACATTCCTCCCTGTGAATGTCTGAATTTGTTTCTCTATCTCTGATACAGTGTATTTACATATCAAAATTAATGTTAGACTTGTACCCCAAATTGCAGGTTCATATTGCAAGTTTTTTTTGCTTCCTTTTAAAGGGACTGGTTCATGATTTTTGAACAAAATATTTTTCTTTTTTGATGTTAAACATTAAAGATAATAACTCATTTAATGTTGATAGCCCAAATTTTGACCTTCTGAATGCAAATTTAGCCTTAGATCTGTGTTATGTTAACAAAGACTCGAGTCATTTTATGCATACAAATTAACAAACAAGTGAAATATTAATTTTGTAATATAAAGCATCTTGATTTTGCATAGTCACCAATTTTAAGTTTTAAGATGACTCATTTTACCCAAAGAATGCTTGAAATGTGAAATGTGAAAGTTCGATATCCATTTCTTTTGGAAATTTCGTAAACAATAACATACCGCAATCTTTGTTTACAAAGCAAATAATGAACTCTCTAAAATTAGCTTTTGTGATAATGTATATCCTTAATTTTTATGTAAAATCTTTTAAACGCATAAGACAGTAGATTTTGATCATTAAAAGTTAAAAACAAATTTTTGGGAAAAATCATGAATCAACCCCTTTAAAATAGTTTGACCAATATCAGGTGCCCTTACAATTATATGCCCTGAGATCAAAGATCAATTTTTTGGGCAAATTGGATTTGGTGGTCATGAGTCTGTCTAAGTTAAGTAACTCTAACAGATGGTGACTTTATATCTAGTGAACTGAAAGTCCTGTGTAACTGTTAAAATTAGTCAAGATAATACAATATCATAAGGTTATAAAATTACCTCTATAAAATGTGGCCACACAAGGGAGCATTATATGTGTGTAGGGCTTAAGCCCTAAAGGGATCTTGATATGACATATTTAATAATAAAATAGTTGAAAGAAATGTATAGATCTAGTGCTTGTACCTCTCATGGGACAACTTTTAGATAATAATAAATGAAACTATTTTTAGATATTGGGACTACTTTTTAGATATTAGGACTATTTTTAGGAACTGGAGGAGATTTACATAGACACCAGCAACACTGTCAACATTGCAATGGAGAGCCATGCTTTGATGTTGTTGACCAAGGTAAGAACTGTCAACAACACCATGAAAAGCCACACTTTAATATTTCTGATCAAGGTAATAATTCTGTCAACAACACCATAAAGAGTCATGCTTTAATATTGTTGATCAAGGTAAAAATCTGTCAACATCACAGGGATCGAAATGAACTTTTTTCACTACTAGCAAATTTTAGCTAGTGGATTATTTTCCAACTAGCAAAATTGAGCTTTTACTAGCATTTTTCAATCGATTGCTGTTTTACAGGAATTTAAGAAAACAAGCATGTCTCTATATCAAAATATAGGGAAAATCTTTTAGAATCTTCTTTAAAGTGCAATAATAAAATAAGATTGAGCTTTCATTTAAAATTTAATGAATTATCAGACAACATAAATGGTGCATGGTGAGGGTCATAGGGTACACTTGTGTTGTTAGTCCGAAATATCTGACGTTTTTCTGGCTTTTTTAATGATTTTGATATTTACTGTGCCAGGATATCAAAATCATTAAAAAAGCCAGGAAAACGTCAGATATTTCGGACTATTGTGCGGCGTACTCGCTGTCCAGAGATCTACTACCTATTTAGAACATCATGTGGTTTGAAATCTTGAAGACTGCGCCAATTCAAACTATATGTTCAAAACTTTTGGAAATTCTAGTGGAAAAAAAAACCCGCGAACTCGAAGTGTTTGACTATAGAGTACAGAAGGACACCACGTGAAACGGTGACACTAACTCTGTCATGTGTTGTTTCATGTAGACACGGACGAAATCAACATGCTTGCTATTTAACTCAGACGTCACTGAGACGTCCGAAGTGTGCTTGAAGTAGGACTGATTGAGATGACCTTGGCCTTAGTTATTTATTCGATCCACATTTACTTTTTCAATACTTGTATATTCATTCTTCAAGGTATCACACCGGTAATTATTTTCACTATATATTACTATAGAGAAAAAAAATTCATTAAAAACCAGTTTACAGAATTGATGCCGAATAACGCAGTCAGAAATGTTCTATGTTACCTATCTCGTCTGCCGACATCAGAAAAACACCACCCTACGCGGCATTTTCGAAAATAAATAACCCGCAAACAAGACTACCCTCAAATCCACGTGTTTTTCACATGTGTGTAAACAGCCGGAGTACACCTCAGGAAGTAGCCTCAGCTACCAACAGCAAATAGTTCCTTTGTATACACCTGGTTATTTCTACAAATTACACAAAATTTCCTAATCAGGGGTGCAAAAATTAAGAGAAAAGAAAAAAAGGAAATGAGAAAAATCGCGCAAGGAAAAAAATATTTCTTTAAATATATGGAACTACAATTGAAAAATATTTCTTTAAATATATGGAACTACAATTGAAAAATATTTCTTTAAATATATGGAACTACAATTGACTAAGTTCATTTTGATTGGACAATTACCGGTGTGATACCTGTAAAGCGTTTCTATGCAGATGACAAAATTATTGTAAACTTCAAAGTACAGCCAATAAAGCGAGGAAATCCGAAAAAAAGATCTTTTTTTTTTTCACTCGCAAAAAGTTGCGATCACTAGTGATTTTTTACTCGCAATTTCAATTTTAAACTTGCATTTAGCGAGTATTTCCCCTTAATTTCGTTGCTTGACATCACTAATAAAAGAGTTACACTGTTAACATCCCCATGTAAAACCAGGCTTGGTTGCTGCTGCTGCTGAGCAAGGTAAGAAAGATAACTCTGACATTGAATTAGTAAACTGTTGTGGGTTTCTTGTTTAAGAAGAGAGCACCGATTGTGGCATTTTCAGAAATTCTATAGGATTACTGCAAAGAACAAAGTCCTATAACTATCAAAATATGTCTTTGATTACGCTAAAAATCTGAAGTTGCTAAATTCAAGGAAACCCACTATGAAATATTGAATGCTAATTTAATTAAATTCAAAGCAAATAAAATTGTTATGTAAATTCACACTTTGCAGTTTTTTAGTTGTGACGTCATAATCCTGAATAATCTCCAGATATTTTGCAATATATTTCACGATGTGCTAATTTTTTGATGATAATTATAGTTTTGAATAATATAGGTGGGTATCATAGTTCCCACTGCATTGAGCTGCACCGAGTTACTTTCTCATATGATATTCTTTGTGTTGCTTTAAATAATAGTCATGTGAACCATATCAGATGTTCAAACACCCTTAGACGAAACCTTCAATCGGGAACTCAGTAGAAATAACAGATAATGCTATACTGATCTTTGATAAATGATTACTGCATGTAGATTACTCATTTTACACAGGTACATAACATCTTGAAATTATTAGTAGGTGTCAGCTTGATTGCAAGAACATGAATGTTCGAGTGAACTATTAATAATCAAGAGTTTTTACATGTATTCCAGCAATATGAGTAATTTTATGTCACAAGTGTGGAGCTTCTTGCAAAATTATGCAATAATCAATTCCTTGTGTATGTTTAGGAATTTGCAGAATACTTTAAGCAAAACATCACTTTTCAATTCTTTGTAGCAGTCAGACAGGTGGTAGAACACCTGACTGCAGATTCAGCTAGGGGGTCTGGGTTTGAATCCTGATCTGATCTGTTGCATTTTCTCACTTCCAGTTACATCATTAATCAACCAGAAACTTAGAATTACTTTTAGTTAAAAAATTTCAAATTCTAAACTTTTTAACACAGGTATTTCCAAGCAATTTTATTCTGTGTTGCCTTGTTATTTCAACATTTAGATGAAATGTTCGTGGGGGGTCTATGAAGATTGATGATACATGAATACTGAATAGAAATGTTTTATTCGAGTCTGTTCATGGTCTCCTGAATTCTTGTGAACACCAAACACCTCAAGAAAAGGATCAAGGTACCCTGAGGAATGATTTAACTCTGAGAATTCTTCATTATTTTGACAAAACATTTCTAGGAAAGGTACAAATGTCAGATAAGAATTCTATGCAATACATGGATTTAAACACGGTCAACTAAATCGGTCTTGATTGGTCAATGACAGGTATGCATACTCCTAAAGGGATGGGGAAATATTGAATTTGACATAGTTGTCCATCTGTCTGGCATAAAACGAATCAAGGTCATGTCACCAAGTTGATGGCAAAGAGATGTTAGAATTTTATCTGGGCTATAACTTTCTTCCATTGCATGGAATGACTTCAAATTTTAGAATAGCCCAGTAAGAGGATGCCACACCTTTAATGTGTAGTAATGTTATTTGGGTGTCAGAATATGCCAATTTCGAGATACAATTGAGTTATCTTCCTTTCAAGAACTCTTGTACATAGTAAGGCACGAAACACATTGTTTACATGCAGGAGTGGGATAAATATTCATCACTGCACTGCATAAGTGAATCTGCTCAATAAATTTCTCATACGCAGCTCCATCACTTGAATTCTACTGATACACAAACTATGTATTCAGGAAGTAATTAAATACATGGATTTCTTATCATATCACAATATTTCATTGCTCATACAAATTATCATATCCAGGAGTCCAGTGATTTTTTAAGGCCCATTTTGGGTCTGAATTTCAGCCCTTTCCCCTCCTAAAAATTGCTAATTTTTTCCCAATTTAGCTTGCATTTTTCCCAATAATAAAATCATGAAAGGAAAACGTACACCATGATTTAATTTTACATGTTACACGCTTTTTCATTGGTTGAAAAATTATTGGAATATCGTATTCAATGGGAAAAAAAATAAATGGCCGGAACTATACTTTCTATTGGAATGTTGGGGATTCCTCTGGATGCTTCATATTTATATATAGATTAGGGAATCCTGAAAAGAAAAACTTAACAATTCTATCAATGTATATAAATTTATTAAACAAACAAATATCAAATATGAATAATAATTATTTATGCAAAATAAAATAAACATGGCTATTTGAGGACACCCCCCCCCACCCCCCCCCACCCCCCCCCCCCCACCCCCCCCACCCCCCCCCCCCCACCCCCAAATATAACAACAACACATGTCTGCTTCTGCAATTCTGGGCTGAGAGTTAAATGTATTCAACCGGGGATGACAATAGTCCAGTTTGCACTTTGCGACAACTTCCTTCATGTCACGAACCCAAATACCAGATACACCGCACACTGTCTCAGAGATACTGCAATATCGTAGCCCTTAACGACTATGGTTTCGAACGCCGGCATAATATGTTTATGAGTGGGCACCGAAATGAGGCTTCCGTACGACATTACAACAGCTGTGACGCCTTAGAAATTCACTGATAAAACTCGAAAAACCCTCTGTAACACTCACTTGTCCACCTGGAAGTTGTTACAACCCTCAAGAGAACCCTACCTGGCATCCCACATCATGATTATGCACGTGTCCCACGCTTTCCGTTAGTACTGACATCGAACTTTGCACTTAATTCCAGTTCCACTCAACAAAATTCCAGCAATTTTCTCTCAACAGGACTTATCTCTAACTCATCCTTTCAAAACTGCATTCTTCAGTCCACAAGAAACCCATTCGCTCAACAGTAAACAACAGTTTGTGAAAGTCGCCATTAGGCCTAACGGATTTAGTTTTCTTTTTAAAGTTGTGTATTCACAAATTACTATGGCCATCTCAAAATGACATAGAATGTAGTCCAAGAATAACTTGTTAATTCAACTCGGATCATATAATGTTTTATCATATAAACTCAATGTTTGAAAATATTAAATGATAAGGATCGATCGAATGAATTTATTATTTATATAAAAGACGGAAAACTTTTGCATCATGCGCTACACACAATGATGCAGTTTTCCGTCTTTTTTTTCGTGGAATCCAACGAAAAAATAACAAATTCATTCCTTAAATGAAAAAAATAAACATTCAATGAGAATTATACACATAAGACTTAATTAACAAAGAGTTATGGGAATGATGATTTGGATAGAATAGTTGAAAATTTTAGAAGGTTAAAGAAAATTTGATGTGTAAAATAAAGATAATATAATGTTTGATATGATTTTAAAATTTAATTATGACAAAATAGATTTTTCCCAATTTGACTGAAATGTTGACAATTTTTCCCAATTCAAAAGCCACAGGACCCTTGTAAAAAATGTAGAAAAATCACTTAGGACATTATTTGCAAATAATAACATATTGTTTTTATGTTTCCACTTCAGTAAAATATTTCTTTCGATAGTATTTTGTATTTCCTACATTTAGATATTTAACCGCTTTTAATACATTTTATCATCTTCCTCTCTGACTGTAGGTCCACTCTGTCCCACTTAGGCATTCAAAATTCCACTAATGCACCTCCTACACAGAAGAGCTCTTATCTTGAAACTGGCATATTGTAGTGCTCAATTATGCTGCCAAGTTCAAGGTTACTTTGGTATGTGGTGTTGATTTCAAGGTCAGGCAATGACTTTTCTTCTAGTGATTGTTATGGAATTACTGCATAAGAGAGATATGAACTTCAGGCAATGTCATGTCATTTGTATCAAGGCATGTCTGCATTATAAGTTTGCAACACTTCTGTGGTATGCTGTCAATTTGTTAATTGTATTATGTAATAGATGAAGTGTGTGGTGAAATTGTCTTCTTAAGGGATTGGGGTGATGCCTCTTTTTGTAATTTTCCAATTATCACTGACAATTGATTGTGGGTTTCTAAAAGCCTGAACTCTAACTATTGGTAGTGTTTTTAATAATTGATCATGCTCATACAGACTGGTACAAGAGGTTTCTTATGAAATATAACTATGCATGTAGGTGTGAAATTTGGATATGGTATTTAATATGAAAAGACAAAGTTATTGATTCTCATTATAAACATGCAAAGTTTTTAGGGTTTTTCCTCAAAATTACACCATCAATAGAGTATTAAATCCTGCATACTCATATTAAAAATTAGAATATAGGTGACTCTTGATGCCTCGAAGTTCAGGGAACCTTGATTAAACTTTGAGAGATCAAGAGAGATTGAAGATTGAAATATTTTTACATTCACTGAATCTTTTCTCTTATATTTCTTTTGAAATTGACATTGCTTTCATCGTAGACAATGAATAATGGTTGTTGCAAACTAGTTCCATCCGGTTTTTTAGTACCACCTGTTGGCGTAATCATTACCAAATATGGAGCATTGTCAAGGTCAAAGGGTGTATTGAAAGAATGGGTCAATGATATGACATTATGATATATACATGTATGATTAAATTTAGATCACTTTTTAAATATGTACATACAAATATAAACAATAAAACACATCTTTCTTTATTGTTTTATTGGGTGATGAAAGTAGCAATCATTGCAGAAAAAATTTGCATAACCCGCTAATGCGGGTTATCGATTTTTTCTGCAATGCTTGCTATCTTCATCACCCGATAAAACGATAAAGAAAGCATTTTATTGTTTGATTAAATCACGGAAATTAAAGGTCTGACTGTGGTTGTTTAGGTTTTATATAGAACCAGAAGATCGACACATTTTCCTTCACATCTTCAACAACACATAACTATATCTTGCATAAATAAAAAAGTTTTTTTCAAAGCTTATGTATTTATTTATTCTTTGAGTGGGTCTTTTCATCAGATTGTATCCCTGATTAGCGGTCTTGAGAGAGAAGATGCTGTGCAATAATTGCTATACTAGGACTGTGATGAAAATAGGTGATGGGGATGTATTTAAATAATTTTCTCAAAATTTTACAGTCTCATTGTGAAAACAAACTTCAAAATTACACAGCATAGTACATTTGTCAGGCTGTCCTTAAAGTTATACATTTACATGTAATCAGTTATCTTGTTCTAACCTACAAAGCACAGGTGTAGGGTTAAAACTTGACCAATTTAAGGAGGTACTCTACATCTGGCCGACCTCCTTTTGAAACATGAATGAAAATATAAATATCAGCAATATTTGTCTATTCATTTCAGATACCATTGCCTAGCTGACTAGCTTAGTAGGTTAGCATGTCGACTGGTAAACTGTAGATCGTGGGTTTGAGTCCAGCAGGGGTTTTAAATTTTTTTCCAGATTGCTTTCTACTAAAACTGCATTTTTTGAGTAAATGAAGTAAATTTGAAAGTTTTCAATTTCAAAATATTGTTGTACATACATGTATCCCTCACTTTTTGTCCATATCAAATTTCTCTGGTGTAGCATTCCTCCTTAAACAATCATATACCTATATACCTCAAAAGAAGCTCTGGTGTTGTGTTGCCTATCTGTAAACACCAAAACAACATCCAGGCCATCCCAGGAATTCTAAGGTCCAAGAGGAAATAATTATGTGCTTGATTGGTGGTTTATGTATGCTACCACCACTTCAACATAAAAAGAGTGAAAAACAATGAAGTATGTTAAAAGGTACCTAAATCAAAAACTTTAAAGAGATGGGAAGATCAAGAGTTCTTACTTAGGACTCAGTTCTCTCCACACATAAGGCTGCGATACTCTCTTTCAAACCAAAGAGATCAAGAGTAAATTTGCTTATTTATATAGAGTAACTTGAATTGGGACAATGATGATCAAGAACTTTGAAAGATGGAAGTTTGAGCCATTAAGAGTTAACTGTAACATTTTTATAATGAATTAGTCTTAATTTGACTGGTGTCTTTCTTCCAGGCAGATGAGCAGCATCACAGGTTTAAGGAGATGTTGAGGGTTTGTCGACAGGTCAACCCCCAGCTGGACATCTCCTTCTTCATGAATGCCATCAACACTGAGCCCACGAAGATAGAACTCTGTACACACACCTTCAGACCCGCGGAAATCAATATCTATAACACGGAGGTAAACTATCTAAAGATACTGAGCTTAATTTTCTACAACATTTAGATAAACTCTCTATAACATTGAGATAAACTCTCTACAACACAGAGAGAAACTCTCTACAACACTGAGATAAACTCTCTATAACATTGAGATAAACTCTCTATAACACTGAGATAAACTCTCTATAACACTGAGATAAACTCTCTATAACATTGAGATAAACTCTCTATAACATTGAGATAAACTCTCTATAACACTGAGAAAAACTCTACAACACTAAGATAAACTCTCTACAACACTGAGATAAACTCTACAACACTAAGATAAACTCTCTATAACATTGAGATAAACTCTCTATAACACTGAGATAAACTCTCTATAACACTGAGAAAAACTCTACAACACTAAGATAAACTCTCTACAACACTAAGATAAACTCTCTATAACATTGAGATAAACTCTCTATAACATTGAGATAAACTCTACAACACTAAGATAAACTCTTTACAACACTAAGATAAACTCTCTAAAAATATTGAGGATAATTTTCTACAACATTGAGATAAACTCTATATCACTGAGATCACCCTAAGTAATCATGGGGTAAACTCTCTATAATACAGAGAAAATCATAACAATGAGGTAAATTGTGTATAATTCTGAGGTAATTTATCTCTCTAATAACAATGGGATAAACTACCTATAATTCTGAGGTAAACTCTTTATAGTACTGAGATGAAGAGTGTAAAACATGAATATAAACTCCTTATAATGATGGGAGTATGTTCCATTACACTGGGTTAAACTAAGGTAAAATTTTCATAAATGTTGGGATAAACTAGGTATAACATTGAGGTAAACCTGCTATATGACTGGTGTTAACTCGCTATATAACTGGTGTAGACTCGCTATATAACTGGTGTTAACTCGCTATATAACTGGTGTTAACTCGTTATATAACTGGTGTTAACTCGCTATATAACGGGTGTTAACTCACTATATAACTTGTGTAGACTCGCTATAGAACTGGTGTTAACTCGCTATATGACTGCTCTGGACTCGCTATATGACTGGTGTAGACTCGCTATATGACTGGTGTAGACTCGCTATATGACTGGTGTAGACTTGCTATATGACTGGTGTAAACTCGCTATATGGCTGGTGTAGACTCGCTATATGACTGGTGTAAACTCGCTATATGGCTGGTGTTAACTCGCTATATAACCAGTGTAGACTCACTATAGAACTGGTGTTAACTCGCTATATGACTAGTGTAGACTCGCTGTATGACTAGTTTAGACTCGCTATATGACTGGTGTAGACTTGCTATATAACTGGTGTAGACTCGCAATCTATAACTTGTGTAGACTCGTTATAGAACTGGTGTTAACTCGCTATATGACTGGTGTAGACTTGCTATATGACTGATGAAAACTTGCTATATGGCTGGTGTAAACTCACTATATGACTGGTGTAGACTTGCTATATGGCTGGTGTAGACTCGCTATATGACTGGTGTAAACTCGCTATATGGCTGGTGTAAACTCACTATATGACTGATGTAAACTCGCTATATGACTGATGTAAACTCGCTATATGACTGGTGTAAACTAGGAGTGTTATATAGTGAAACTTCTCCCGGAAGTCTGGCTATATAGTGAGCCTTCTCCTAGGGACGTCTCACTATATAGCCAGTCTTCCCCCTTTATAGTTAGAGGCTTCCCTCTTTTACTTTAGTATCCAGAATATTCCTTTCTGCTATAATTTACTGGTTTTTAGCTCTTCTCAGCCGAAGGCTCAAAGAGCTAATCATATGGCCATATGTGTGGCGTGCGGTGTGCGTCAACTTTTTGGAAAAAGGGCTGTTTTCAGTATGTTGTTGATGGATTTGGTTTGCAATCATATACTCGACAAAAGCAATTGATTTCAAAATTAGAAAACAAATACATGTAACTAAGTTTAGAATTTCTAATCGTAGATTAAATATCGAATTTGGTCGTTATAAGAATATCGATCATAAGGCCCCAAAGAGTCTTACGCTATGTGCTCATAATGGCAATTAGGAGATGAGTTTCACTTTATTAACTGTATCAGTTAATATTATTTCAAAACCTATTTCTAATATTAATTGAAAATATTGTTACAATTTTTTGTATTACACGTAGGATAGGGAAAAATGTGTGTTTGGTATCATATTCTGATATTTAGAATTCTTTGTGTTTTGTGATAAATCAAGAATACTGGAACAGCATCATGCTATTATATTTTGACTAATGATACATTTAAACTTTCACAAGTTCTTTAATTGGTTGATATCAACATTTTGTGCTTCGTCTCCCTACAGAAATAAATGACAATAAATAATAGGTATCTGAGACTTCTGAATGATTTGCTTCTAGTATGATTATATGTGTTACATGCAAAGAAAATTATGATACAAGTCCTCTGGTAAACCACACAAGCAAATGGGATTTTCAGCAAAATCTCTTCTATGTAGCTCATACTTCAACATGCTGCTGTGTTTGATGTTTAGTCTCCTATTTCCGCGACAGAAATAAGATCGGGGTTAAGTTATGGATCTTTCTAATACTGTGTTTTGAAGGTACTAAAAAATGGGCTATTTTTGGTTTATATGTTTAAATTGTTCCATTGGTGTACTGATAATTTGTCAGCTAGGGATCACAAGATTTCATGACTTTCTCATCTCAAGTCTTCAGTTAGGAAGAGTGTAATCCTCTTATTCCATGTATTATAATTTGATTCTGTATTTTGTTGTTGTTAGATAATCAGAAATGAAATCATGATGCACTTTAAACATAGTGGTTAGTTTTGCCATCCTAACTTACACCTTTTTGAAAGAGTTGAGCCCAACCTGTTTCCTAATATAGTGACATAGTGAATCTCTTGATTATGTGATATAGTAACAAAGCAGATCTCTTGGTTATATTATAAGTAATCCCATAAGTAGATATGAACGTTTTCAAATTTTTCAACATATCTCTCTCAAATGATAGAGGAGTATTCAAGTAGTGGTCTAATAAATGTAAATATACATTTTAGATAGTGTATGTGTATTTCTGCAAATGTTGAGAATTTCAACTTCTTAGAAGACCTAATCTTTGATAAGCCTTTTCAACTATGCTATGAAAGGTGAAAATAACGAACAGTGATCAATCTCCTAACTCCCACAAGCAATACGAAATAGAGAGTTGGGCAAATAATTGAACCCCTGGATGAGGTGGGATGAGGTGCCCACAAGGAGTAAGCATCCCCTGTCGACCGGTCACACCTGCCATGTGCCCTATATCTTGATCAGGTAAACAGAGTTATCTGTAGTCAAAATCAGTGTGCCAAGAATGGTCTAACAATCGTTATGAATCACATTAGACAGCATTTAACCTAATGATAGGTTGTATTGGCAAACTAGATCATTAAAACGACCATAGAATTTGTGAAATGCTGACTTTAAACAAGATTTTGAAATCCCTGCACCATCAACTTGTTTGTCATTAGCCTGCCTCGATTTAAAAACTGATCATATGCAGAACAAGCTCTTGCATATGGAATCAATTGAGAGATGTAAATACCACATGCAGGTGATAATGGAATATTGCTACATAAATATGGGAAGTGAATGATGGAGAAGCTGAAATCATCCCACTCATCATAAAGTTTAGTTGTTAGTTTGCCGTTAGTATCTATTTTATAAAATATCAAAGTGTGAAGCAGACTTGGTTGACTCTGTGGTGTCTTAATTTCAAGTTCACGGGATGTATTGAATCGACATATGAGTGAAAAATTTGATTGTTGATAGATAAAATATCGTCGATATATCTAAATTTCATATTGAAGGCTACAGCAAGAGATTTTTTTCTACTCACGTAGAAGTTTTTGAATAAATTCTGCTTCATAAGAATATAAAAACAGGTCAGCTAACAAAGGAGCACTATTTGTGTCCATGGGAATTCCAACAGACTGTTGGAAGGCCTGATAACCAAAGACTACAGAGATATTGTCAATGAGGAACTCAAGCATATCTTTAATTTCTATAAATGTATTTAGATCAGCTAATATCCTGACTAAAAAATAATCCTAAATGTTTGTTAGACATCATCTTTACTCGCCAATGGGGAGCAGAGTAGACCAAAAACCCTTGGCTAGTGAAGATGGTTAGATGTCACAAATTCAATTTGGCATTGCTGGAATTAAAGTTGTAGGGGGGGGGGGGGGGTGATCTTGTGTGAAAAAGCATGCATTATATTCAGAAGGGTTGAAATTCTGCAGTTATTTGGATACCCATCTATCAATCTATCAAGATGAATACTTCTAAATTGTGGTTCAAAATAAATTCGATATTTGTGACATTGTAATGAATTGTCATCTGCAAATAGTCTACACAATGAAATGATATTTTCTGCAACATCATTTACATAAATAAGAAAAAGCAAGGGCTAAGGACTGACCCCCTGTGGTACACCAGCTACATGTAGCACATTTAATTGTACTATATGGTAATATATCTTTATACATAATTCTCTGTCATCTGTTAAATAAGTAACTTACAAACCAGTTAAGAGTGTTACCACATATATCTAAGGTTTGTAGTTTAAAAAGTAATCATTTTTGCTGTAACTTGTCAAGCACTTTAGACAGATCCTAAAACACCATTCAACAAAGTTTCTGTCATCTACACTATTGGCAATGCTGTGATAAGTTTCATGTAGCTGGTAAACAGAAGAATGACCAGATTAAAAAAAACTGCTTGAAACTTGTAAAAGATTAAGGTATTTTGATGAAAATAATTGTAAAAGTGTTTGAATATAATTCTTACCATATATTTGCTAATTAACACAGCTCAGTAGGGATACTGGCCTATAATTGGTTGCTTTATCAGACAGAGGTAAAACATGAGTAATTTTCCAATTATTGGGGAAACATTTTCAATCAATGACTTGTTAAATAACACAGTGGTTTTGTAACAGATTGTAAAGTAGAGTTTAGCATCAATCAAGACCTATGGCTTTATTGACAGGTAGTATTGATATTAATTATATTTACTATGTATTAGTATTTATACATTTTCAATGTGTTTTCCTTTGATATCTCTACAAACTCTAATAATAGGCATTTCCTCATGAAGACTCTGCAGTAGTTAACAATGTGCATATAATACAGACAAATATAGTACTTCTATTTTAATGGCTGGGAATTCCAACAGAACTGAAATGTTTAAATTACTATAAACTGAGGAGAGACTTAAGGTAGCCCCACCCTCATGTGACTTATCAATATTAATGGTTGAAAGTGAAAAACTGTATGGATTTCCACTCAATATAGTTTAATTTGATTAATAACCAAAGAAAATGTATAGGTTGCCACCCTTTTTAAGATGTCAGACATACAAAAACAGAAGTATAGGTCAACATCAGAAAATCACACATTTTCATAAAACAGAATAATAAAAATAAATAAAAACTTGTCAGAATGACAAATTTTTAATGTCAACAGTTTAGAAAAACTGCTAAATACATTTCTGTATATAAATATGTATAAACAGGGTTTCACATGAACTCTTTTGAGCACTATAGACCAATCGGGCTACTTCAAATGATTTTTGCTAGACCTGACCTTACATCCACTAGCCCTGACCAACTTTCCAGAAAAAATCTGATAGATTCTCCACATCTAAATACTCAATTTGAATGACAAACGTTAAGTTTGAACTAAAATGCATTTAATTGTCTCAAAAAAATCTTTAGTCTCGTCATTCAATTTGATGCTTTTACTTTCAAACATATTTTCAGTTTCTTTAAATTCTTACCGGCACGGAAATTCTTTAATCCATTTAGAATAAAATGACCTCATTATTTTTTTAAAAATTCTATTTCATAAGCCCTGCTTTGTTTCGTGCTTTTTTCTCATTCTTGGGATATATTTTGATTTCCTTGAGGACGATAATTGACATTCCCGCACATATATACAGTGTATGTAAACACCGTAAAATTGCTGTTTACGACGTAATTCATTAATTTGATAAACACTTTCTTATATTCAATTCAAATGAACTGTTTTTTGGGTTTTTTTAATGAAAATGAATTCAATAATTCTATTTAACAAAACATAACTTTACACACATTAACATTATGTAGATGTCGTAGAACATCACTTATGACCGCGACTTAATAAACTAAAAGCAGAGATTATGTCATCATGCGGTTCAAAATTGCTTGCAAACTCTTTACAGTTATTTTTTTTAAAGAATAAAGTATTTTATGATTTAAAGTAAAGTTTCTTACATTTGTTAATTTTTTAAACACGACCAGTCGGACTAGTAAATCGACATTTTTCCCGACCGGACCTATCATTTAGTAGTAGACTCGGTCGGTCGGATGTGCCTTAGTGTCAAACCCTGTATAAACTAATTGTTGATATTAGGGATATCATTGTATAATAGACATTCAGTGGAGGAAATACCAGCATAGGAGTTATTGCCCTTGACATTTTTTTCATTATAAATAATTGATTATCTATGGAAAATATAAACTTTTTCACTCTCAATAGTTTACCAAATTTTTTTTATTTAAATCTAGTGAATAAAATTCCTCTGAAAAATATATTTCTATCATGCACAAAGTTAAATTTAATTAAGATTTTTGCAAAAACCTATGACATCACATGAAGATCGATCAACCTTAAAAAGGGCATGGACACAATTTTTGATCGATAGAAGTGACAGTTTTTTGTTTTAGAAATAAAGATCTTTTATAAATAAGGGGATTAAAAAGATTTCTACACAGGATATAATTTGTATTTACATAAAACCCGGCTCCCTAAATCGTATTTTCAAACAGTGTTGGTTTGTATCACTAAGCGGAAACAAATGTGCATGCAATTCATAGGACTGATAACCACATACATAGGTCAGAACACCAAGGTTTCTAAAGATATGTCAGTAGCATTCAGCATTTTGACAAAGATTATTGTTAAATCAATTTAGGGAGCAAGCACAAAGAAGTAAGAACTGAAATTTTTTGTTGTAAAAGCTTTTTTTCCCTTTTAGCAGAGTCATACATGAATAACATGTAAACAAAAACAGGACTTGTGCCTTGTTTTGAAAGTGAAAAGTTTAAATGTCTCAAAGACATCTTTGGGTCAGTTTTTGAAATTAAGGTTTAAGTTGCTATGTTTTATGCATATCAAACACAATCATATTTAATCGATTAATATCCATTTGCAAGTAATTTTTGTTGTTGCCAAAATCGTATCCATGCCCCTTTAAGTCAAATTTTTAAATTGATCTTAATTATGTAACATCAATATTTATTGGTCAATAAAATTTATTTTGAAATGGATTTCAATGTAAAAGTGAAGATAACAAACTGTGATCAATCTTATAACACCTGTAAGGAATACAAAATAAAGAGTTGGGTAAACATGGACCCCTGAATATACCAGAGGTGAGATCAGGTGCCTTGGAGGAGTAGGCATCCCTTGTCGACCGGTCACAACTGCTGTGAGTCCTATATCTTGATCAGGAAAACAGAGTAATCCAT
This sequence comes from Ostrea edulis, assembly GCF_947568905.1. Lineage (NCBI taxonomy): Eukaryota > Metazoa > Mollusca > Bivalvia > Ostreida > Ostreidae > Ostrea > Ostrea edulis. Next base: position 54,526,004 of record NC_079169.1, on the reverse strand, counting down.
AGTCAGAATCAGTGCGCCAAGAATAGCCTAACAATCGGTATGAAACATGTTTGTATTGGCACACTATGGTTCAAAATGTGAATAAAGTGTTGATGTAATTTTAGCAAGCCAATTGTATATAATATATATAAATTTTTAATTCCGACTTCAGTATATTCTCAGTTTATGGCCATGAAGCCCTGGGCTTATCCTTCAGGTGTAGAAATTGAGGCACGTGACATTCATGTACAAAATACAGATATTGAGTTTTAGATTTTCTGTTGCAGTATTGACATCTTGGGCATCGTTGATCAAGCTATTCCAGTCACATTCGATTATGATTATTAAGCTTTTCAAAATCTGCCTCTTTATACAACCACAACATAAGCTGATACATATGATTTCAAAGTAAAAGATAAGAATGTTGCTTTGTGATCTTAAGTTATACATCTACAAAGTTTCCGACCCAATGCGTTTATGCTTTGTATTGTAAAAACAGAGTGTATGAATGTTCGACTGAAGTTTGCGATTTTTGATTTATAGTGTCGTTGATTCTGTTAACAGGGTGAAAATTGAATTTTATATCATATATGATGTGTGTGTGTATGGATAATTGAAAAGGTCAACATTTATATATCACCAACTAATTAGGATTTTCTTGTACAACTTGCTTGATTATCAAAAGACCACTAATTAAGAAGTTTCCCCAAAAAACAAAGTTTGCATGGGCGGTAAATGCAACATTAGATTTTTGAGGATTGCCAATTTCTAACCAAATAAATTCCATGTTAGCAGGGTCAAGATTTGTCCATCTACAGGCTCGTATATTGTTGTTTTGAGTATTAATGATGACCGTGTCTCTGTTTGAGGTTCAATCTGTGCGAAAAACACTATTAAAACCATCAAAAGATATGTTGTAATCAAACTTTTGTTGTCATGATGCATTTCAGTAAATAACACAATATAAAAATCATTTACTATGGCATTAAGAGAGTCAATTTTGTAAGACTTTGAATATTGAAATGAAAAATGTCAAGAATGCTTTCAGAGGTTAGGACTGAGATTGGTTTCTATGCCACTGGATATAATTAGAATAAAACCAATGAAAAATGTTACATGCTTATCCAAACTATGTAATAAAAACTGTTTAAAAGATAAATTCAAATTATTCATTTGAATACATGTACTGACAATGATAATATCATGAATTTTGAACAATGATAATATCATGAATTTTGAACACTGACAATGAAGAGCAAATTACATGCCTACACGCTGAGTTCAAAATTACCAATGTGAATCTGCCATGTCTGTATTGTTCAACACTATTACCCATTGTCTAAAATCTCCAGTCATTCTAGAAACTTATGCATGATGGACTTTCTTAAGGAAATAACACCCCCAATACTTCTATGGTTTACCACCAATTAATTGTCATTGCATACTGGTTGGTTGTTTTTTGAGTATCCAAGCAAGTGATCATCAAGTCTCTCCCATAACACCATTCCTGATCCAGGGCTCAGTCTCTCCCATAACACCATTCCTGATCTAGGGCTCAGTCTCTTCCACATCATTCCTAATCCAGGCCTCAGTTTTTCCCATAACACCATTCTTAATCCAGGGCTCAGTCTCTCCCATTCCTAATCCAGGCCTCAGTCTTTCCCATAACACCATTCCTAACCCAGGCCTCAGTTTTTCTCATAACACCATTCCTAATCTGGGCCTCAATCTCTTCCATAACATTATTCCTAATCCAGGCCTTAGTTTTTCCCATAACACCATTTCATATCCAGGCATCATTATTTCCCATAACACCATTCCTAATCCAGGCCTCAGTCTCTCCCATAACACCATTTCTAATCCAGGCCTCAGTCTTTCCCATAACACCATTCCATAACCAGGCCTCAGTATTTCCCATAACACCATTCCTAATCCAGGCCTCAGTCTTTCCCATAACACCATTCCATAACCAGGCCTCAGTATTTCCCATAACACCATTCCTATTCCAGGCCTCAGTCTCAACCATTTCTAATCCAAGCTTCAGTCTCTCCCATAACACCATTCCTGATCCAGGGCACAGTCTCTCCACTTCCTAATCCAAGCCTCAGTTTTTCCCATAACACCATTCCTAATCCAGGCCTCATTCTCTCCCATAACACCATTCCTAATCCAGGCCTTAGTCTCTCCCACAACACCATTCCTAATCCAGGGTTCAGTCCCTCCCATAACACCATTCCTAATCCAGGGCTCAGTCTCTCCCATAACACCATTCCTAATCCAGGCCTTAGTCTCTACCACAACACCATTCCTAATCCAGGCCTCAGTCTCTCCCATAACACCATTCCTAATCCAGGGCTCAGTCTCTACCACAACACCATTCCTAATCCAGGCCTCAGTCTCTCCCATAACACCATTCCTAATCCAGGGCTCAGGAGACCATCATGTCTCTCCTAATATAGGGTTCAAACATCAGTTGTGTTTATGAGAAGCAAGTGTCCTAATGCCTTCACTACTTTGACAGCCTTTAATAGTGATTTCATACTCTAAATTTGCTCCCCTTTATGAAGCATTGTATGTGCACATGTACGCTGATGGAAAGTTTAGGTGTGGGTTATTTATTACCGTTTCTGAATAGATGATGATGATGATATCAACAGAACTAACCATGTTAAGAGCATTTAACAGTTGTTTATTCTTTTGGAAACCTATCAGTTTGTGAATTATCTACCTTGAACATAAGAGTTGTTAAAGTACATATACACAGATAAATTGTGTAGTTCAACACTTCAAAACAAATGGCTTTCTCTGAATCTCTGAAGTACATGTGAGCAATAGAAGCTGTCAGCATTAGATTGAGACTTTTGACTAATAGATCCAAGCCTTTACTTACAGATGGTTTATTCCTATCTAAAACACACCAAGGTTAACTTCGCTTGAATTGCATTTCTTGCATTAAATTGGCAAATCTAACATGCTTAAAGATGGAAAAATGTTTCTCGGAAACAGCTAGTGTACGAATTCAAGGTGAAATCAATTTTCCTGCTGTAGCAAAGTGGTTGTTTTGCTACATACCTGTCTGCCATTTTCTTCTGTGTGTTTTGGATGTATTCGTATGTGAAAGAAAAATCCTCTTTTTTATGTAGTTTTCAAGGTTCTCCCACATCAAGTTTCTTTGACTTTCATATTTATCAAATGCTAGTATAAAAGAATTATACAGTATACTTTTGTGAATCAGTTATTTGTAGGTATGGTCTTTTTTTTTTTTAAAGATTTGATTTTTGCAAAATCAGGTCAAAATGTTGTGGTTTTTGAGTGATTTTTTTTCCATTTTATTTTTCTTATGTACTTAAACCAAAATTTTGTAGGTCATTACTCTTTTGATACAAGACTTAGTAGCTATTTTTTAAAAATTTATTTTCATTAAATTTATTATTGCAATTTTATTCATCTTTGTAAAAAATAAGATAACCAGACTTATAATGAGCTATTATTGTATGTGTCGACACATTTTGTATGGAGATTTCTCAGAGGCTGTTCATTACCAAATCTAAACTTATACTCCTTGTTATAGCTGCATTTTCTAAAGAATTGTTGTTACCCTGATCCGTCCATCCGTCTGTCACACTTTCTTCAAAAACCTGGTTTCCAGAACTCCTCTTAAATTTACGCAGTAACCAAAGCAGCTTTTGGAATCTAGTTGGTGGTGTCCTATAGATGTGCAATACGGATTTAGAATTTTCATTTTCACCTTAGAGGCCAATTGGACAATGAAAAATGGATGTTTTTCTATAGAAAAACCTGATTCCCAAAATTCCACTTACATTTCATGTAGAAGCCAAATCATCTTCTGGGAGATGATTGGTGGTGACTCCTCTAGATTTGCAATAAGTGTTTGGAATTCTCATTTTGATCTTGAGGGCAAATTGGGTGGAAAAACCAAGAACAAAAACCTGGTGCATTGTGTCATGTTCAACAAGAATATATTTGCTTGGAGGTGGAATGAAGGGTTGGAATCTCAACCAATTTAAAGATATTTGAACAATCAAAAAATTATGGGGGTTGGGATGACCTCAGGGCACTTGCCCATCAGAATACTCAATGCGAGAGGGAATTAGTATCGGGACTGTATGTGGGTGGGTATGTAAGTGTGTAACACTGAGCTTGTAGACACTCTATAGGCAATAGTTTTTGCTTGATTAATTTGATACTTCACAATTGCCTCTTTTCGTAATGTTTGCATGTAAGAGTTATCGTTCGTGTGGGACGGTATATATGAACTTCCGGTAAAGAGTATACAAAGCACCCAAATACAAACATTTACATTTTATGGTATGGATTCGCTTATTAATACACTAAAGCCTAGCCATTATCTCCTAACACGGCCGTTAAATACATGTACATCACAGATTTCCAAACATTGCAAATTCAAATATTTCCTCGAGTAAGTCATTTAAAATAGCAACAAACTCAAAGTTGCAAAACATGTGTGGAACTCGGAGGTTGTTTCCATTGTAACAGATAAACACATCAGACGTTAAAGATATAAAGAATTTGTATTCAGGTTGGCCCAGGAAATCGTATGCATTAAAATTTCCTGAATGACAGATCCACCCCTTATGACAACCTTCGATTTGCGGCGCAGGATTATTTTGCGTTTAGTTGAGGTCTTAAATTAAATATCGGAGGTCAAAATTGTACAATAATGTAATATATATAAAAAAAAAAACCCAAATGAAATAAAATAAACTGTAAAAATATAATTTTAAAAAATCATAACATATTCTTCTCCCACTAGTAATCTTATTAAGGCAGACTTCTCCACTAGCCCCCCCCCCCCCCCCCCCCTCAATAAACATTGTACGCGGTATGAAAAAGTAAATATAACGAATAGTCATCGATTCTATAAAGAATACAAAAGTAAGTGTTTGGCAAACACGGACCGTTGGACACACCAGAGGTGCAAACACTGCATGAAGATCTTGTTTGTGAACACAGCAGTGATATTTATTTGGTAGGGATGACAAAGCCCTGGGGTGAAAATTTGGTAACCGATTAGTCCTATTTTAAAATTCTTTTGATCAATTACATGTAATTAACCAGTTACTAGTAATCGTTAAAACATAATTCTCAATTACTGTATTATTTTATTTCATTTTAGCTTCAGTTTTTTTTTTAAATTCACTAAATAACAGTGTGACGAGTGCTTCGATAGGTAAAGACGTGAACAAAAACTGCATGAAAGCAGGAATATTTGTAGAAATTCAAAATGTTCACTTTTTGCAAAGCCATGCCAGAACGGTGCATATAATTATTTTTATTACAATATTTGGCTTCAAGTTTATGTTAAAGAAATCTATTGTCTTCGAAGTTTGTTTACAAAAATTGCTAAGGTGGCAAAAATACGTTCGGACGCCATTAAAGTTACTCAGGACGTGCGACCTCCATGATTTTAGGCGTCCCCCCCCCCCCCCCTCCATTTTTATTTTCATCCCCTAACATTGTACAATGTATAATATATCTTTCTCTGACCAGAAGTATACATATATGTTACTTGTCCTCATTGCCATGCATTATAATGGGACGACTCATTGAATTGATTATAAAATCCATCTGGAAATTATGCTGGCAGCGTTGAATTTATCAGTGTGATACTATAGTACTGCTTGCTGCATGGATAGGCCAGATATTTTACACAAGCATTATAGAACCTGACTGGGAATTTTCAAAATGGTTTTACCTACAAAATGGAATATAAATATCGGTATGAAATTTTACTTTGAAGATTATTAAATCTGATCAGTCATTTATATAGTTAATATTTCAACATCACCTAGACTTTTGAATATTACGACACCCCCTCTTTTTTTTTTAAACACTTGTAATACAGGCATGATAGTATTTCTTTACTACAAATAACCCTGCCAGTCAGTTACAAATTTTCTAATCAGTTAGTTTTTTTTTCAACTGAGTAATCGGTTAGCCGGCGAATCGTTGTTATCCATAGATTTTAACACATGCATATATATAAACCAACCAAACTTTGGAGATATACCGTCCCGCACGAACGACAACTCGTACAAGCAAGAATTACGAAAATTCGGAATAGGCTTTTTTTATTAAGAGAGTAAGAACCCAATTGATTTGGGGGTTTCAGGGTCACGTCACTACAGGACTTCATAGAAAAGGCTTGTAGACACTCATTGCGAGGGGATATGTCCCACTTTGCAAAGCTCTTATTCAAACAATTTATATCTTGCAGAATGTTTTGCATTGACCTACTGGTTAATATATAGAATCTGAAGTATCTGTCACTTTGTATCTGTATTTCATATCCTTAAGATGACAGACATGTGCCATTTTCCTGACAATTATATGGAACAAAGAAATGATTTATTAAAATAAAGATGAAGGAGTAAAGTCAAGGTCAAAGAAGGAATTACTTGTGATGACTTGTGAAGGTCAATGTAAGAATTACTGGTGATGACTTGTCAAGGTCAATGTAAGAATTACTGGTGATTACTTGTCAAGGTCAAAGAAGGAATTATTAGTAATGACTTGTCAAGGTCAATGTAAAAATTACTGGTGATTACATGTCAAGGACAAAGTAAAACTTACTAGCGATTGCAGTACTTCTCATGGTCAAAGAAGGAATTACTGGTGATGATTTGAATACACACAAGTTTTGTGATAATAGATAACTTAATTATCTCGATCAGAAAGTTGCTAAATTGTACGTTCTGTCTGGTCCATGGGACAAGATGCTAAAAGTATTTACCATATATATTCGCATGTAAGACGTTTTTTTTTTTGGAGTAAAAATTCGACCCTGCATGAAGTCTGTGTCCGACTTATATGTGTTATTTCCCCACAACTTACAGCTGGATGTAAATTTCTAATGGTTCATGCAAATCAAATGAAAGGTCAGTATGCAGGATCTATGGAAACTAATATGAATTTCAATTTCTGTTTAGGCAGTATTTTTTGGTATGTTGATTTTATATTTTTATTTGAAATATGAATATAAGGAATCACTGTCTAGTTTTGGGGGTAATATTGTGAGGGTGATTAACTACTATAGAAAACGTGATAATTTATGCATAACAGATTTGCCATTATGCAAATTATCATGTTTTCCATAGTAATTAATCACATCACATACCCAACAAACTACACAGTGTTTCCTTATACATAATTTCAACAAATTGTATATCATGAAATATAGCAATAGGCAAATTAAAAATTTTTAGGGAGACATTGAATGTCAGTGCAAGGTCAAGGTTGCAATGATTATCCCATAATAGTATCCTGTAATTGACTTGTCAGTACCAATATTGTAAGCACTCACACTGTAGACTGACAAAGCTTTATTAATCATATTTCATTTTTTCTTAATGTGTTCCCTTCTCCAAAGATCAGGATCTTGATCTTTCTTTGTTGATTGCTGACATAATCCAACAGGGGACAGGGAGTGCACAATGCTCTCCAGCTTAAGTATCTTAACCTACCAGCAAATAAAAAGCAGGGCAATCAACAGAGAGATACTGGCTAAATATTTACAATCATTCTGAGAATCAGGGGGGAGTTCTGTATAATGAGAGAGACAGGGAGTGAGATCTGTGGAGTTCTGTCCAGATCATTGTTGGTGATCCCCCAAACAGTACTGTACGACAGGGGAGGTAGAGTTGCCCAGTCAGACACGTCAGATTTTATTAAGGTGCCAAGTGCACAATAACCCCCAAATGATTATTTGATCAATAAAGACTTGGAGATCCCCGACGCTTTGGTAATAGTTTGAAGGACAGCATTGTAGAATATTGTAGACAAATTGCAATTATTAACCAACAGAATTTTCAGGATAGAGAAGATAGATAAAAATATTAATAGTAATGTACTCTTTAAGTTGAAACCTTGCTTTAACATACACTTTGGATACCTTAAAGGTATATATATTATGGCTTTCTGGTAGTTTATTTAGAGTTATTAAGTGCATTGGTAACTTTTCTACTTCATCTGATTTAAATGCAATTGTATCCTCATAACTCCCATTTATCTTCAACACCAAATTCAGATGTTCTGTGGAGGTTAGGTTTCATTAGATGTATGTTGAGCACTTCATGCTTGATTTATAAATTTAATCAGCTAATTATGTTTGTCAGACACAGAGAGATTCATTACATGTTTGATGTTGAATGTTTATTTATTAGAAGTGGGTTTTTCTCTCTGTGTATTGAAGATAATGGAAGATTGGTGAGGTAATTCTCGCCTGAATGTTATTAAGATGCAATTGAATGCATGTGCCATCAAACCTCCACATATCAGAAATTTCATTTCGCAGAAGCTTGTCTTCTTTTCACTGCTCATTGCCAGTGATGAAGTAATGGTATTTTATCAATTATTTTGTAATTCAACAGGTATTTCCTAAAATTAGAACCAAGCATTTTAGTATAATATTCTGAGGGTCAATATGTGAACTTTTTTTTCCAAATCTGAATCTACATGATAAAGAATCCCACATCAAACTTTTCGACATTCACATTTCTTGTTTAGTGTCAGCCTTTCTCTACAAGATTATCAGCCTTTATTTTCACATGGAAGATTTCACATGTCAGTAAAATATTTCTATATTTCATGATTTGCTACAAAATTTGCAGCTTAGGAATATTAAATCAGATATCGGGACGGTGGGGTAGACAGACCGATGACGTGAATTGGGTGGGTGAAATTTCACATTATCGTGTCGAAAATCAATTGAGAAGCCAACATTTAATCAGCTATCTATGGTGTTCCCCACTTAGACAAATTAACGATATTGCTGCACAGGAAGCATTAAACTTAGGGCCCCGGAAATTTCACTGTACTAAAAAAACTTATAGATTTCCCACAGCCTAAAAGAATGTTCACTCTTATTTTTGTATAGTCGCCCGTTTTTGTTTCAGAACAAAGCAAACGGGTGTTCTCAGGAGATATTGCAGCCATTTACCTGATTAAGCAATTAAAAGGGTTATTTTTACACTGAGAGATTGCTTGGGATATCAGTTTCGGAGCAGAACATGGTTTTCACAGTGTTTGTACAAGTTATTGAGCTCTTTTGTAAACTGATAATGGCTTGTTTAGGTATTTATAAACCCCCTGGTTTAAGGAGACCAGATGCATCTGTATAATAATCATCTGTCTAGCCGTATTTTTTAGGGATGGATGTCCATCCATTATAAATACGACCCAATTATTGACATAAAAAAAAACTTCAGATCTTAAGGAACATATTTTATGTGGTGGATCTAAGGGAGTAGTGAGAGTTGACGACTGAGAATAGGAACCAAGTATGGCACAAAAAGGGTGCAAAGTTGTACACTGTTTAGGTTGTAGGAAACATATAACCTATTATACTTGGCATTTACAGTATTAAATTAAAAACGAGTTTTCTATTAATTAGCCTAGGGTATATGTAGTACGAAACTGAAATGTACATGTATTTGCGGCAAACCATATTAATTAGCCACATCTGATGTAACGGGACTTTCCTTCTGCCAAAGGTGCTTCAAAGAATACACAGCCATATACAATTGGTGTTGGTGGCCAAGTGGTTAGGCTGTCAGACCTCGACCGAAAGGTCGTGGGTTTGAGTCCTGGCCGCGGCAGGGCCGACATTGTGTTCTTGGGAAAGGCACTTTACTTGTAACAAATGGATAGTTAATTAATGGTGACAAGATAGCTTAATTTCAATTCACATGATTGAAATTCTGGTTTGTTTTTTCTCTCTCTGGTTGATCCATTAAAGTAATCACACTTTCTCTCTAGTTGATAACAATATTCAGAGGTAATATTTTTATTTGGGTAATATAGTTATCTTGTCTGGAATTATAAAATCGCTAGAATTAGCTAGCTCTCACTAAATATATATACCCATTTCTATGGAAAAATTGCTAAATTTGTGTCGCGCTAAAACTTCCACGTATTCGGTACCTTTACTTAGGGCAATGCTCCTTTTCTTTTTAGTCATGGTATGCTTAAATGTTGGTGGTCGCAATTGAATGATAGAATTTAGTATTGTATGATGCTGCCATCTTTATAGCTTTAGTCGGAAAACTTGTGGCCCCAGTTTGGTGTTTGAATGGAGTAAATACAGTTTATATACTAAAACTGTTATTTAACTTGACGTCTTTCCCATTCTTATTATTATGCAAAAAATCAAAGTGATTCAATGCTTTCCTGCCACATTTATTTACTCATTTTTAAGGAGGTTGCGAGTTTAGAACTGAACTGAACTATGAAATTGAATGAATCATAATGCATTGATATTTTCAGTAAATTTCCCAGCCCTGCAGAATATTTGTCCTCTTTTTTTCTTTCATTTTCACATATTTTACAGTCTATGCGAAAGTTTTTTTGACAACACAGGACATTCGGTCCTGTGTAATCAATGAACACAACGGACCGAACCAAATTTTGTCAGACCTAAAAACCTAATGTATAAAAGTGAAACACGTGAAAATGCAAAACCAAGGAAATCTTATTTATTATACCAGTAATACTATACCAGGGATCCTTCCCGCATTTACAGTCTATGCGAAAGTTTTTTTGACAACACAGGACATTACACAGGACCGAATGTCCTGTGTTGTCAAAAAAACTTTCGCATAGACTGTAAATGCGGGAAGGATCCCTGGTATAGTATTACTGGTATAATCCTTCCCGCATAATACTTTAGATGGTCCATGCGGTTTTAATCATATTCATTTACGTATTTGGATTTGTGTGATAGTTTTTACTTACAACAAACATTTAAATGACTCCGCGTCAAAATAGTAAAGCTCAAAACCGGACAGTGAGACATCGGACATACCGGTCCGGTGTAAAAAATGACGCATCAGACCTTAGGCACTGCACATCGGTCAGGTCCGACGGTCTGATGTCTTTCGCATAGACTGATTTTAGGTCAAACTGAATGTTGTAGTGAAGATTAAGACAAGCATGTAATCTTGGAAGTAAATGATTTTAATACACAAGGCATCAAGCAGAGCCAAGTCAAATATATGACAAATGGTAACTTGTTCATGGCCTTGATTCTGTGTCTTTCAGATGGTGACAGTGAACCACCTGATCCTCGAGGCCCACACAGAACACGCCATCCAGGAGCGGAGGCAGACACTACAGAAAGATGCTGCGGTTCTCACCTCGTACATCAAACACAACCAGGACAACATTCACACTCTCATGATGATATGTCAGAGGTCAGTATAATAATGAGAAAGGTTAAAGGTTAGGAGAAATTTCTATTATATTGTAATTTTACTAGTTGGCTAATTCTAATATGATATATCAAAGGCAAGTCAATATGATTGGTAAATACTGATGATAAATTATTTGATATGCCCTCTATTAATGAAATATCTCAATGAAGAGGATTTGTATTTTTCTCCTTCTGCCCATCCATCCGAGTGCTTGTAACTCTGACCATAGGATTGAAGGGATTTCAATCAAATTTGGTATAAAGGCAGACCATGGTAGATTGTGAAACTGTCATGTGATGATTAGTGTGTGTATAAGTGCGTTCTGTTATTCAGATTTTGTTTTTGGAATTTTATGTGATCAGATTCTACCATCATTGAGCCTTCATGAATATCTATAATTGATTTATAACACTGGTATTCATTCAAAAGAACCATTGAACATTAGTAGAGAGATTTTACAGGGTGTCTTCTGCTAGACATGCACAAGGACCTGAAGCTGCCCAAGCACATCTGATTAGACTGTGATATCCATGTACTGATTAAGATAGATATTTTAACTATACACCAGGAGAATGTTATTGTTGATGGAGACTGTATATTTTTGCAAAGTCGGTTTAGTGGCTTGAGCATCTGTCTCAACAGATCGCAAAAATTTCAACGTACTCTTCCATAAACACCTTAAACTAGCTGACATCACAGGTCAGGATTCAGGATAACTGCTATCATGTGTGTAACCAGATCAACAGGCTGTAACTTTTATTTCCAGTTTTCACACTTTGATGTACATCATGAGTGAACTCTGATTTTGAGGTCAACATATTTGGACAGGCATTGAATGTCAGTATTTATCATTTGATACAGCTTTACAACTTCAGGAGCTCAGTTAGGTTTTATATTTACAGTGTTCTCTCTTTTCTCTCTCTCTGACTCGTAAGTGGATTAAATTCTGGGGGTCAGGTTTAAACACTGCTCCCTGCAGATTTGCCGGGGGTCAGGTTTAAACACCGCTCCTTACAGATTTACTGGGGGTCAGGTTTAAACACCGCTCCTTACAGGTTTACTGGGGGTCAGGTTTAAACACCGCTCCTTACAGGTTTACTGGGGGTCAGGTTTAAACACTGCTCCTTACAGATTTACCGGGGGTCAGGTATAAACACTGCTCCTTACAGATTTACTGAGGGTCAGGTTTAAACACTCCTCCTTACAGATTTACCGGGGGTCAGGTTTAAACACTGCTCCTTACAGATTTACTGGGGGTCAGGTTTAAACACCGCTCCTTACAGATTTACTGGGGGTCAGGTTTAAACACCGCTCCTTACAGATTTACTGGGGGTCAGGTTTAAACACCGCTCCTTACAGATTTACCGGGGGTCAGGTTTAAACACCGCTCCTTATTACAGATTTACCGGGGGTCAGGTTTTAACACCGCTCCCTGCAGATTTACCGGGGGTCAGGTTTAAACACTGCTCCCTGCAGATTTACTGGGGGTCAGGTTCAAACACCGCTCCTTACAGATTTACCGGGGGTCAGGTTTAAACACCGCTCCCTGCAGATTTACAAGTTATGTTGAACACTTTGTATAACCCTACAGGCTACAACTACATCTAATGTAACATGGACTTGCCTATTCTCCATCAAAAAGTAATATATACAATTGCATTAAAGAACCAATTACCTTTATTGTGAATAAAACATTCTCAGTACAGGTATGGTATTGCATGTATACTTATTTTGAAGTAACTAGATTGAATTATTAAATTCCATATATGAGGGTTGTCCATAATTTAGAAGTTAAATGTGGACAACCTAGATATCACGGTCGGTCGTGTGTTTTGTTTAGAAAAAAGAATATGGCTTAATTAACATACAATTTATACTTTACTTGTCATGCATACAAATTTTCAGGAAAATTCTAATGTTAGAATTACTATCACACATTTCAAAATTCATGTATTATCACCAGGAGCAGAGCACCGGTGTCATGAAAACATACGTAAATTGTCATATTTTTTCAATGTAGTCACCATTTAGCAATACACATTTTGGGTGTCGTTTTATCCAATCATCAAATAAGTGTTCAAATTGATCAGTTTTCATTCAAAAGATCACATTCATCACCTCCTGTCGTAAACCAACAACTTATCAAATTTTCTCCCTTGCTAATAGAACTTGATGTAGGGAAAGACCACGGTGTCCATATAGGAGCTAAATCTGGACTGTAAGGCTGGTGTTTAAGGCATTCAAATCTATTTCCAGAGATGTTTTAAAAGACATATATTGCAAGGCGCATTGTCTTGATGAAAAATAATTTTGTCTAGATTTGCTGCCAGGTAGGGTTGCTTCTTCTGTAGTCGCGATGTAAGACTTTGCTGTAGTAGTCTGTGTTTACAGTTTTTAGCTCACCTGAGCTGAAAGCTCAAGTGAGCTTTTCTGATCACCTGTTGTCTGTCGTCTGTCCGAATTTAAACTTTTCACATTTTCGACTTCTTCAGAACCCCTGGGCCAATTTCAACCAAACTTGGCCAAAAGGATCCTTGGGTGAAGGGTGCATTTAAGTTTGTTCATTAAATGAAGGGTCATGCCCCATTCAAAGGGGATATAATCACAAAAATCCAAAATAGGGTGGGGTCATTTAAAAATCTTCTTTTCAAGAACCACTAAGCCAGAAGAGCTGAAATTTATATTAAAGCTTCCTGACATAGTTCTCAAAAACCACTGGGCTAGGAAAGTATAAATTTACATGAAAGCTTCCTGACATAGTGCAGATTCAAGTTTGTTAAAATCATGGCCCCCGGAGGTAGGATGGATCCACAATAGGGGATAAAAAAAATTTTACATTCAAATATAGAGGGGAAAATCTTTAAAAATCTTCTCAAGAACCACTGGGCCAGGAAAGTACAAATTTACATGAAAACTTCATGACAGTGCAGATTCAAATTTGTTAAAGTTATGACCCTCGGGTGTAGGATGGGGCCGCAATGGGGATCAAAGTTTTACATACAAATATATAGGGAAAATCTTTGAAAATCTTCTTCTTAAGAACCACTGGGCCAGAAAAGTTTACATTTACATGAAAGCTTTCTGACATAGTGCAGATTCAAGTTTGTTAAAATCATGGCCTCCGGGAGTAGGATGGGGCCACAATAGGGGATCAATGTTTTACATACAAATATATAGAAAAATCTTTAAAAAATTTCTTCTCGAGAACCATTTAACAAAAGAAGTTTACATTTACATGAAAGCTTTCTGACATTGTGCAGATTCAAGTTTGTAAAAATCATAGCCCCTGGTGGTAGGGATAAAAGTTTTACATGCAAATATATAGGGAAAATCTTTAAATATGGGCCAAGGTGACTCAGATGAGTTATGTGGCCTATGAGCCTCTTGTTCCTTATGGAACAGCGTGTGTTAATATCATTCTTTTTCTGTCCACGAAGAGAATAAACATGTTTTTCCCTAATGATTTTGTCACTTTAGCTTTATTTGGTGGTGGGGAGTCAATATTTTTCCAATGGCTTGATTGCTGCTTTGTTTCTAGGTCATAATAATGGAACTAATTAGTTATATGATCTAGAAATTCCTCCCCATACCTTTTATAATTCCTTAAAAATGTCTTAAAGGCATTTACCATATATTTTCAATTGTGTCGAGAATTCACGTTACCCATCGAGCGCAGACCCTGTTCATGTGCAGATCATTTTCCAAGATTTCATGCATTTCTAGTTTTAATATTCCACTTTTTTCTGCAACTTCACATACCATTAGACGTCAGTCAGCATTGATGATGTCATGCACCTCCTTTTGAACATCCTCCAATGCCCGTAAGGATGGCCTGCCCTCTTGCTTATAATCTTCCAAACTCAAACGTCCATCAGAGAATCGTTTGTGCCACTTGAATACCAAGGAGCAACTTACTTTTGAATGAGTGTTCGATTCCTTCATGAACTTCGCGTCTCTGTTGTCGTTCCCCTGATGTTTACACAAAACTTTATCACTTCACTCTACTCCACACCTTTGAAATCTGCTGTTTTTTCAGAAAATCCACCTTGTGTAATTAGTGCTTCCATGATGAAATTCAAAGCTGTGTTTGAATGATAATAGGTTTTAATTTGTTTGTTCATGTATGACACAAAATTACTTACTTACGTCATATTGTAATTCTTATGAATTACAGTGCGATTTTATTGCAAATCAGAGGGATGAAAACATAAAATGATTTATACAATCTCGTGCAATTTTTCTGTTGCTCCGGGTCCCAATATTTCCTTATTTAGATCTGAGATATCACATTTAACAATTTGATTTGTTTATTTAAACACTTTGAAGAAAGATAAACAGAAAGAAAGATAATTATAACATTTATTTCATTGAATGGCATTTTTATTTCTAAAATTAAGGGCTGTCTGTGAACTCTATGGACAACCCTTGTATTTAGCCCATAAGAAGCTCATGATACTATACACCCCTATGAAATAGTGCGTATTTGAGTATGATAAAGATAACTAGACACTGTGATCACATTCTACTACTCTGGGCTTCATATAGATATGTTCTCTAAACAATGATTATCACTAAAAAATTATCCTTATTTTATGATTAATGGATACAGGAGTCGCCTGTGTGTATCTATGAATATACAAACACAGGGGATCTGTTTGCCCTGTAATTGGACAAATGGAATTGTGGTTTGTACTTTAGTCCAGTAACCATCAGAAATTGATTGCTGAAGGAAATTGACCAATTAAAGAACACTAGTAGCCCTCATCAAGTGTTGGTTCTGTCAGTTCTGACCCCTCAGGAATTGTACTTCAGTAAATCAGTTTTTCCATGTCCAGGATTCTACAAGTTTGAACATTTTTTTTCAGTGTGAGTGTGAAGTTTGATACAGACATTGAGAAGATAACATTCCCACTGTTTAATACATTTTTCTTTTTTTTTTTCATTTATAAAGCTAATTAGCAAGTTTCGAAGTTCAAAAATAAGAAAATCCTAAGCATTGAGATCCAAATAATGATGTATTTTTGTGATGTCTTTGATCACACTCCCCCACATGTGGACCAAGTAAATTCTCTTCCTCAACAGGAACTGGAGGAGAAAGGAATAAAAAGAAGTGGTAGGAATCTCTGGGTGTAGTATTAAATCCTTCACATCCCTGTATCTAATGACTCTATAGCCTGCACAGGGGACTTCTAATGTTTTCACTTTCTACTCCCATGCTATTGAGAGTCAATTGAAGATTCTGAACATCAGAAAGCTCTGCTCTCTCTTTTAGAACTTGAAAAGAGAAACATTTCCTCCTGGTATTGATCGGATGTCCTGCAGTTAAATATTTATAACTGTCAGATCAGATTCCTAAGGACATAAATCTCGAACCTTTACCAGATGTTTACAGTTCACATGGCAACAATTAAACCTCTTAAGACATGAATTATCCCCACAAAGTAGGCAATCTCAGTAAAAGCAAGGGCAGTGTGTAAAGGACTTTGGCCTAATTACTGGCCAGCAGGAGTAGGGCATGCAGTACCTTCTATGCTAAATCTGCTCTACTATATGCGAGGAGAAATTAAGTGATTAGAAGGTCAGGTAGATGAGGACACCCCAGTGAGATCCCCCTATGATGGTCAGATAGATCAGAACTCCCCAGTGAGATCCCCCTATGATAGTGGTGTCTGGTCTGATAATTCTATTTCTCCTTCTTTCTGTTAAACAGTACTCTCTGTTACCTCACATATACCACACAGTTCAAAAGTCAGTTGAGGATTTTGGGAGGACAAGTTAAGTTGGACATTTTCCTGCAATACCCTTACAGTTTGGGAAACAAAGTGTGTCTATAATTATCAATATGCATTGGACAGTACTGCTTAGTGGATAACTTCCAGCTAGGTATAGACAGATTGAATGGACATTAATATAATTCTGCTCTGGTTGATTTAGAAATAACAGCCGAGACTGGCTTCAGCGTGTTGTTAGTCAAGCATTCGTGATCATAGATTGAGTGTTGGGGAATATGTTTTATAATGGACAAACACAGTAGCTGTAAGTCCCTGACAAATTTTCCTTGGCAAACCTTTGCTCTGTAAAATTATCAGATTCTTTGTCAATGTTTGAGGAATTGTGATTTTACTGTGTAAGAGAAAATCTGGGTAATACCTTTTGTTTGAATTCCCAATAATCTGTCTTTTACATACATGGGTTTGTCATTAGCTTTTAGGAGAAATCTTAGATCCGAGATGCATCCCTTGGGGAAGCATTAGAGAATTTTTTCATTTGACGTGTAGATTGTTAGACCAGGAGCTATGGTATATGACAGGACGTATTACAAAGTCACCGATCACTCGGCACACTAAATAAATGAAACATTTTCTTTTTAATGAATAATTTCAGTGTGGCAGTACTCTGTATGTAACGAGGAGATTTGTGCATTTTTTGATCAGTGTGGATCTTTAAGGAGCTGGTTAGGGATTTTTTCTGCCGCTTTTTGTTGTGTTGTGAGTGGTTGGTATTGGCCTAGCAACAATACACAGGGAACAGATCGACAGCTCGTGTTTATACTTAAAACTTATTACACTGCAGTTTGATGTTTGGCATAACAAACAGATTTTGGAGCATACTTCAGTAATTATGTTTTGTGGTTCAATATTGAGAGAGAAAAAAAAGAGATGAGATTTTATGCATATTTTTTTTTTTGTTTCTTATAAAGTTGTGACTTTGTGGAAGAGGTAGAATTATATGTGAGAGAATTTTGGTTTAGGATGCCAAATGACATCATTGTATGCATTAGAATGGATGTATTTTGACAGTGCTCCCTAGGATTTTTGTATTCATTAATTAAAGAGTCGGCTCATTTGCCAGAAAGAGGTTGCTGATTTTCAGCTAAATCACATTTATTCTCTCCAGAGTTTGTGTGAAATCACCTGCTTGAATAATTGTGAAAAGCTTAGTTTCAAATCATGCATAAAATACTGATACTTACAGATCAGTGGATTTGGTGACATGACTTTTTGATAGAAGAAAACTTCTATAGTGTTTTTCTCTGTCAGTTTGATCTAAAGCTATTTGTGTAGGCGAAGTGAGACGCTGAGATATCTGTATTGATAATTGTGTTAGGGATAGAATGATGTCAGTCACAGAAGCCGAGCTCTCAATGCGACCAGCAGAGCACAGGAATGGGGAAACCTACAAAGGGAGCTTACTCCATTCCGAGGGGTCAGTATCCCGACAAAATAGTGCTGAGGAGGACCTGAAAATCCGTAGACAAATGCACAAACAAGAGAGCAAAGACAGTGGTATTGTGACAGAAATGTCCACTAGGCCAAAGGATTACGGCCGTAGCAAAACGGAAAAAATTCATCGGTCAGACAGTAGCAAAGTAAAATCGCGTAAAAGTGATAGCTTTAAGTCGAGTGTTAAACGGAGCCAGAGTATGAAGACTTCAAATTCAGGACGAAATTTTTCACAGTCGTCAAATAGAAGCACAGGAAATTTAAAAGACCTGGACAGTGACAATCAGGTGAGAAGATTATTTAAAATTTCTTTTTCAATATTTTACAGAAACTTAGCAAATCATCTCTATTCAAAAGTGTATGAAACTCAAGGGGATATGTGTTGCAAGAGAAATGAAATCCGGCTGGCAAATTTGCAATTAGCTGCCATCCGAGCCCAGGTAAGGATGTAGAAGGTAATTTTTTATTTACCAGGTATTGATCCTCTCTCGAGTTTAAAGTCTACTTTAATGAATCTAGGAATTAACTGACTAATCCAAGTCAGAGAGGTAGAGAGTTCACTTCAGTCTGTGTTCAGTTGCAGGAACAGAGGTTCAGCCTTTGTGTATCTGACATTATTCCAGACTCTTGGAGGATCACAGAGTTTACATTTGTTCATAAAGAGCATGCAACTTAATGATGTATTTAGTTAGAATTTCACTCATTTTCTAAATCTGGTAACTGCATGTAGTGAAAAATAGCTATTAAAAGTGAGAAAAACACTTTTAATTAGACATTATGGACAATAATCAGGAAATGAGCACTGAAACTGTTTGGGGTTGGTTTTTTTTTACTTTAGACACTATGGAGAATAATCGGGAAATGAGCACTGAAACTGTTTGGGGTTGGGTTTTTTTTTACTTTAGACACTATGGACAATAATCGGGAAATGAGCACTGAAACTGTTTGGGGTTGGGTTTTTTAGTCCATCATGTGTCTTGAATGATTTGGAGATTATAATTTTTTGTGAATTTTCTCATTCCACTCACGGCAGTGGTTATATTGTCTGATAAATCGCTCTACATAATGGTATATATCCAAAAGGCCCATCATTTCCACTTCTTTGAAATAATGTGTGTTTTTACTTTATGGCAGTAGGTATTTTTTATATTTATGCCAGGGGAAAACAGCGCTGTTGTCATTTTTTTGTATTTAATCTGCAAGCATCCCCACAGATCTTTCAGATAGATATCATAACCATATGATCTTGTGATCCAAGAAACTGTTATATACTGGGGAAATTCTTTAAAGGGCTATCAATCAAAAAAAAAATTAATGCAAGAAAAACAGGTTGCAAAAAGTGAACGTTCTTGCCTGGTTTCAGAGGAAAATATTTTGACATGTTTTATAGAACTGCATGGATCAGGTAGCAATTCAAGATTCAGCATATTTAATAAACTAAAATGAAAGCAGACATGGCAGTTACAACAACCCCATTAAGATAATTATAAGGAGGGGTCTAGAAAGCTAGAAATGGAATATGACATATTTTGTAATAAAGTAGATAAAAATGATTTTCGGCCCCATTAGTCTTTTTCTCCAGCAGGAAAATTTTTAAAATGTTCGGTCATAGACCCCACCCACAGAGGGCTCAGGAAGGTTGAAGTTTGTTCATACAAGTTGAATTTGTCTTTTATATCCTGACCAACTGTACATTCATGGCAGTGTCATGGGGTAGGTCGACTTATTAAGAAAGAACCCTGAAGTTATTATGCACTTGCTTAATTTGGCACCACACAAAGAGCTGGTGATATGCATGTCTCAACAAGGCCTATGAAAAAGTTGCTAGGATTTAAAACTCAATATGAACAATAACTGGCGACCTGTGCGATCGCACTCTCCAATTTGCTCCAGAAGTAAAAATGAAGCAAGATTCATTTATGTAGCAACATGCATTTCAAATTGGAAAAACACTAATTCAGCTTAATCTCAATAAGAGAGAACTGAATAACCCATCTCCAAGTAGAAAAAAGCCAGAGATATTGAGAGTAATTCTGTGAGACTGTTAAAGGGGAGATCTCCAATGTCAGGCTTATCAGGGGCTATCAAATGAGGTGAGAACAGTGCCCTTCGCCACCTTCACCTTCTACCTGCACCTCGTATATTGCAAGCTGGGGCTTCAAATGAACATCAAGAGGGAAGCAATCTCGATTGTCTGAGATAATCGTGTCATTAATGTCTCTGATAGCAAGTCATTATCAAAAGTACAAGGCTTCTGTTACCCCCATATAACAATGTTGAAAACTGAGTGGAATTGAGCTGGGTTTGTATGTTCATGAAGATTAAGAGATTACACAGAAAGTTGCAAGGATAAATGGGGAGGGGGGGGGTGTGATTTTATGGGCATTTTAAACTGCGTTGTAATATGTAATATCATTACAAACGATATGATGTTCCTGTGATGGCTAAGTTTATAACAAGAGATCGATAGAAAACAGTTTTTAATTACATTCTTTTTAAGGCTTGTTAGGTTTAAGTTTCTGTGAGAAATTTGTAATGTCACAGCTTTTCCTAGACTGAGGATCAGGTGTACTACAAATTTGATCTTTTGATATGACAAACATTTTATCTTTAGTTTTCTCCACAGTAAAAATTTTCAGATAAGTTTTATGCATTTGACATATTATCTATCTAGATCAAAAGAGAATTCCACATCATCTATGTAGACAGAAGCATTTTGTCCCTTGGTGGTGCCATGTTGGAAAACAAACCTATTAAAAACATAAAATGATGCCTTTCAGATTATGGGCTAGTATGCATACCACAAAACCTGGACACTCTAAATGGAAACACACAATTAATTACTTCCGTGTGTCACAGGAATCTTGCCTCATTCCATCTGCCATGTTGCATTGTTACGTTGCTGATATTGACTGAGAGATTATGGATGTCTTTAATGCCAAGTCATAATATTAACCCAATAATGAATACCTGGCAGCTGAGGACCCATTGGTTGGTTGGTTGTATATTGTTTAACGTCCCACTTGAGAATTTTTCACTCATGTGAAGACATCACCATTGCCAGTGAAGGGCTGCAAAAGGGCTCGGCGCTAATACGGCCTTTGAGCAGGGGAGGGGGGATCTTTATTGTGTCACACCTGCTGTAACACGGGGCCTCAGTTTTTGCGGTCTCATACAAAGGACCGACTCATTTAGTCGCTTCTTATGACAGGCATGGGGTACTGAAGACCTATTCTAACCCAGATCCCCACTGGAAGAAGACCCATTTAGTATATGTTGGGGGAGGTGTGTTTCTAA